>NW_017306307.1:1774914-1780801 GCF_000935625.1 Nanorana parkeri
TACAGAACACATACCTTGCTTTGTTCGGGAATTCTTCAATTTGTTCTCCTTTGTTACTTCACACAGATAACTTTATGGTTATTGGCTGTGAAATCTGGAGGTGGGGCTCAGGAATATTAACTCTCCTGGCCCTGAAAAGCTCTCTCGCTTCTATTTTATTGTAACGTACAATCAATGGACTAAAACCCACCCAATAAAAAGGTCTCGAAAACCGAGGCTAGACCGTTGTAAAATGCAGAAAGTCTCAGAAGGATGTTGTTTATGTCAGCAGTCATGTAAACATTTTGGAGAGCAAACGTCAACATTTAAAAACACACGGTCTATGTACTGTGCAGAAAAACACCAAAATAAAAATAAAACAATTTATATAATATAATAAATAATAATTTATATTATAATAAACTCAACATCAACATGCACACCTCTGAGCTCTAAGATATATATGCTTGCAACACCTGTAGAAACAGATATAAAAAAAAATGTACACACACAGTGCTGAACACATACAGTCCCTGGGCAGCATTGACACCTGGGAATCAGCCATCTATGTGATTTTCAACCCTTCCACCCCCCTTAAGTGTTTAGTTCATACAGTCCTTCCTAGCACCTGTATGTCACTACTCTACAAAGGCACCAAATAGTTAATATCAGCCCTCTCTACGCAAGTTCAGTATAAATGTTCTGTGCATACAGTTGTTCATAAACATCAGGTATTCTTTATTAGAGTAAGAAAAGACGTAGAGTAGTTTGATGCGGTGAAAACCTACACATGGCTATATGGATTCCTTGGGAGAACCTTCACTAATGGATGATAAATCTGAGATTAGATTTGCTGTCAGCAGCTCAGCGTATACAAGATAATTGGCCAAAAACATTCAGTGCCAAGGTGTGCCGCTCTCTGCTAACGTTTGCATCAGCCAAAGTTTTATCAGCAGCAAAAACTTATTTATAGGAACAGCCTTGCTTGATAGCAAGAAAGAACCCACAATGAATCTCCAGCTGTTGAGGAAGTAGAGGTTGCAGCTTGCCCCAGTGACCCATGAAAGGAGGGATGGCCAACCATCTTTTACAATGGGTCCACCCAAATCTGATATTTCTTTGTTGACAAGAGACTGGGCAGAGGTAAATCACCCATTGCCTTATTTTACCTCTCAAGGTCCTCAGTAATGAAATCCACCAGACACACCAGCTCCTGGAACATCCCCTGCTGTGGAATGCCAAATGGAGACACAGGTGGGCAAACCAGCCAGAGTGTCTCCAGAATCTACTCAAACCTGCTATCACTTGAGAGGACTGGCCCTTTAAGAAAGCTCATGCAGTTAGCAGGCTAAAATTTACACAGCTAAAAACTATCCAATATCCTGCAATAAATGCCGTAACAAAAGTCAACCAGAATCTGCCAAGGTCCAAATTGGTAACAGATTTCCAAACAGAAGAAAGAAAAACACCTTGGAAATAGCAGCATCCATGGAATACCAGCTACATTATCCTTTACCCTCATTAGGATGTGTTTGGAGTTAGAATCTAACGGAGAATATCCTGTTCCATTACTAAAATCAGCCGCTACCACCTTTGCTGGCAGCACGTCCTACGTATCCACCCGCTCGGAGCGCATCCTATACATCCACCCGCTCGCAGAGCTCTCTGTAACCACTCATTTTATTGTTCCTGCTATGCAACCATCTAAATTTATAGACTAAATCTGGCAACAAACCAAAAGTGACTTTCTTTTCACAGTTTTCCAGCCAAGGTAAAGTTTAAGGGTAGCAAAAAGGAAACTTTTTTACATTTCCAATATGGTACAATGTCTACTTCAAAAACTTGTACAAGCATAATGGAAAAAAGGCAACATAAATTGGTAATAAATGTTGCATACAAAAGTGTATTCCCTGACAAAATGTATATAAGTTTTATTATATATTTTGTTCAAAATATTTTTTATTTATATAAATTATATGAAAATTATTAAATATATGTGTGTGATGCTGGCATTAAAACCCCTTTGCAAACACGAGGTTCATGATAAATAATTTGTACACAGCACAGATTATTAATGCCAGTACCATGCTGACCTCTACATACACTAGAGGATCAATCAGAAATTTCCAGTTAAAGACACTGCTCATAGAAACCAACCAGAACTGACTAATCTAGTGCGAATTAGACAGATAAGACACACAATTAGAATTAGATGCCCGTATATGCACTGCATTAGATGAAATCCCCATTGTAGGATTTTTTTCCCTCATATTCAACCATGCAGTACATTATATGTGGAAAATGGGAACCCCAAAAGAACAGCTTGCCTACTAAGAAAGGCCTTTTTACAACCCCTGTCCTCAGGGATACGTAACAATACTATCTCCCCAATTTCCATAAATGAAACATTGGCAAAACAAAATCATATTGTATTATATATAAAAAAAAAAAAAAAAAAAAAAAAAAACCCAGCCTACTCTCTACTCTTCCCAGTCTCCAGCATCTAGCCTACTCTCTACTCTTCCCAGTCACCAGCATCCAGCCTACTCTACTCTTCCCACTCTCCAACATCCAGCCTACTATACACTTCCCAGTCTCCAGCCTACTCTACTCTCCCCAGGCTCCAGCCTACTCTACTCTCCCCAGGCTCCAGCCTACTCTACTCTCCCCAGGCTCCAGCCTACTCTACTCTCCCCAGGCTCCAGCCTACTCTACTCTCCCCAGGCTCCAGCCTACTCTACTCTCCCCAGGCTCCAGCCTACTCTACTCTCCCCAGGCTCCAGCCTACTCTACTCTGCTCAGGCTGCACTTCCCCCCAATCTCACCACCCACCCAAATTACCAATCTACTGCCCCCAATCTTCCAGCACACTTTTCCAATCTACCCCTGGATGTGGGTAAACACACCTTTCCCAGCTAGTTCTTTTTTCTCTTGAAAGGTCATGGTTGATCTTCTCTTTGCACACACATACACAGACTGAGCAGTAAGCCAGCGTGAATCAATCTTCTATGAACACATGAACTTGTGTCATTACCTTAAACTGCCTCCAACCAAAACCTTTTTATTTTTCTTTATTTTGGGTGGAGCAGGGAAGGATTAGAACCCCCGTCAGATTTTTACTGCTATCCAAGACTTGTTAGAGTGATTTCAATTGTTTTACCCACACAAAGTGAGGGAAATCTCTAACAGCAACACAGACAGAAATGAAATGATTTTCTTATTAGTAGAGTATGGATAGGCTTTTCCCATTCATATCTGCGTCCCTGTTGCTGAGACAGTTAGGGCTCATTCACACCATGTCCATTGAGCTGTGTTGATCTGCATAGATCAATGTAGGCTCAACGAAAGGGCACATAGAATACAATTGTTTTGTATACTACTCTATTGTACTGCCTAGATAGCAGTAACAACCCAACAAATGTTTTAATTCGTCCCCCAATATATAACTGGACTTACACTTTTGCCATGTTGCGGTTTGTCCCATAAAAATATTTCAGACAAATGGGTTACCTATATGCAGCCAGATCCCCATAGCACAGGCTTGGCTATCAATACATTAGGGCCAAATAAACTAAGATTAGCAGTGATTGATAAATGAATAGTCGCGTGTGGCACCTTATTATGGGACATCACATGTCAAATAAATGATTATGTCCCTGTGTATATATTTTATTTGATGCGTATAAGTCACGGTCTTGCATCCATAAAAGCAGGTTTCCGTGCCCAAAATATTGTGCGCACTGACAATAGTTTATCTGGCCTGCTACGTTTTAAATGAGCTTTTACAAAGTGTCACTTAAGTGATGGAAAGCATGATACTGTGCTACAAGTCTGTTAGGATTTCCCCCATAGGTTTATTATACAAGTAGCCCTGGCCCTATGACTGTTCTTATATAGTACTACACCACCTATTGTTCTAGTGGAAAAATGCAGTTAAAGAGAAACTGGCTCGGGACGCAGACATGGGGCTCTATGACAACAGCAGCATCTAATACCCAGCACTATGGATCAGATAACATATGGATGTTTGCACAAGACACGTGTGCTCAGTGGATGGTCTCCAGCCCCCTTTAATCATTCCCCAGCCGCCACTGACCTCTCTTGCTCCGTCTCCAGCGGTTTGCTTGGCATTGGCTGTAATCCACACAGTTCAGGATGATGAGGGCGAAGGGGAATAGTTTGAATTGCATTGGTGCAGGTGTGAAAAAGCAGGCTAAAAAAATAAAATAATAAATACGAGTTCTGGACGACTTGAAGACACTCGCTGCCCTTAGCAGCCGGGACAAAAGTTCTGGCTTCCAATCCGTTCACTCCAGAATGCCATGTCCAGGCGATCTCCGTACAAGCTGATCAGAGAAGAGGAAAGGCAATGTGTTTAATCCTTGACTGGCGTGATAGCAGTGTCATAGACTTGATCGAGCAACACATATGGAGGATAAGAATATACAGGATTTATATAGCGCCAACAGTTTGCGCACCACTTTACAATACAAGGAATACATTACAGTTACATTCAAGACAGGATGGTAAGGAGTATGCTGCAGAACTGTCGGTTTGGCTATTGCAGCGTATGTGACAGTGTACACATTTATCACCATGTGTCTATCGCCCCAGTACAGGGGCATCAGTTTGAGACCGGTTTGTGCTTTGCTTTCACTCCCCCATACAAGTCCAAATTAAATGCACATTGCAGACACACATACACACGCTTTTAGGGCTAATTCCCATGAGCATGCATCCTAGTGCGGGCACCTGGATCTGTACGCATGTGCAGGTTCAGGTCGGTGCGTAACTATGTACAGCCACGTCCTCCCATAGGGAGGTATATATGATTGCACGCAATTATACGCAGCACCTGTCCCTCCCGGTAGCAGGTCCCTGCGCAGGTGTGCACAAAGTATGAATTTGAGCGCCCATGTGGATGAGCCCCAACTCTAATAGCAAAGGCAAATCACAGCACCTATGTAGAAGGAAATGTAAAGATTTATTTTAATGGAAATGTAAAGATTTATATTGGAAGGTTGTATTTAGATGTTCTCTTTAGTAAACAAAGTTTCAAAGATGAAGTTATTTGCGCTATATATTTCTTTTTGGTCTCTGCAAAGTACACAAGGGTCCATTTCAAACTTTCAAACTTTAAATTGAAGTTCCTTGTCTGCCTGGACAGACTCGGTCAATAAAGTGGATTCCTATAGAGAGAGCGAGGGGGATAGAGAGCGAGGGGGATAGAAAGCGAGGGGGATAGAAAGCGAGGGGGATAGAAAGCGAGGGGCATAGAGAGCGAGGGAGAGATAGAGAGCGAGGGAGAGATAGAGAGCGAGGGAGAGATAGAGAGCGAGGGAGAGATAGAGAGCGAGGGAGAGATAGAGAGCGAGGGAGAGGGAGAGATAGAGGATAGAGAGGGAGAGATAGAGGATAGAGAGGGAGAGATAGAGGATAGAGAGGGAGAGGGGATATAGATAATGTAGATATAGATGATAGAGAGGAGAGGCTATAGAGATATAGAGAGGATATAAAGAGGATTGATAGATGATATAGATAGAGAGGGGTATAGAGAGAGGGGTATAGAGAGGAGTATAGAGAGAGGGGTATAGCTATAAGGAGATCGTAGAGACAGGATAGAGAGAGGCGATATAGAGAGTATACAGAGAAGATATAGAAATGATAGAAAATGTAAAAGAGAGAGCGGGAGAGAGAGAGAGAGAGCGGCAGAGAGAGACAGAGAGAGACAGAGAGAGGCAGAGAGAGACAGAGAGAGGCAGAGAGAGACAGAGAGAGAGGCAGAGAGAGAGAAGCAGAGAGAGAGAGGCAGAGAGAGAGAAGCAGAGAGAGAGAGGCAGAGAGAGAGATGGGGGAGAGAGAGATGGGGGAGAGAGAGATGGGGGAGAGAGAGATGGGGGAGAGAGGC
>NW_017306307.1:1780847-1781125 GCF_000935625.1 Nanorana parkeri
AGAGAGAGAGAGAGCGCGGCAGAGAGAGAGAGAGAGCGGCAGAGAGAGAGAGAGAGCGGCAGAGAGAGAGAGAGAGCGGCAGAGAGAGACAGAGAGAGACAGAGAGAGGCAGAGAGAGACAGAGAGAGGCAGAGAGAGACAGAGAGAGAGGCAGAGAGAGAGAAGCAGAGAGAGAGAGGCAGAGAGAGAGAAGCAGAGAGAGAGAGGCAGAGAGAGAGATGGGGGAGAGAGAGATGGGGGAGAGAGAGATGGGGGAGAGAGAGATGGGGGAGAGAGGC
>NW_017306307.1:1782253-1786851 GCF_000935625.1 Nanorana parkeri
GGGGGGGGGAGAGAGAGAGAGAGAGAGAGAGGCAGAGAGACAGAGAAGGGTGGGAGAGAGAGACAGACAGAGGTAGGGAGAGAGAGAGAGGCAGAGAGAGGCAGAGAGAGAGAGAGAGAGAGAGAGAGAGAGAGAGAGAGAGAGAGAGAGAGAGAGAGAGAGAGAGGCAGAGAGAGGCAGAGAGAGAGAGAGAGAGAGAGAGGCCGAGAGAGAGAGGCCGAGAGAGAGAGGCCGAGAGAGAGAGACAGATATAGATGATATACTCTGTATCTATTGACTCCTATGCCTTACTGAATAAGCCCCCAATATTAGTATGGACAAGCTGAACTACTAAGCCAGCTGGAGAACTACAACTCTGTGCCTGCTGGGAGTAGTAGTCCCCCAGTTTCTGAAACCAGACAGCCTCCCCCCAAGCTTCCTCTGCTGTGCTAATTGAATGGTCACCTCTCAGCGGGCAGATAAATCATCCAATTATCACCCGGATGGGGTTTTATCTAGCTGCATCCCAGAGCCCGGACTGGTCAGCTGACCCTCATCTCCCTGGTCTGGGTGTCTGGTCCATAGATGTGATTGGTCGGTCCTCTCCATCACAGGGACTGAAGTCATTGATCAGACGAGTGTTCTATAGAGACCGATGGGATTCAGGAATGAAATACATCCTCTGCAGCCAGAACTACAAGTCCCAGCCTGCCCTACGACAGCACGGTTACTGGAACTTCTGGGAGCCCCACACATATTGATCTGCGACCTCAAACAAGCTGGACAATTAAAATCTCCGACACATACAGTATTGATTGAACCCATCTATTGGAAAGTGATCGGTTAATCAATAAATCAATAACAAACAGGTGCTTATCGTTGTCTGAAACAAAGATAATCGTGCGATCGCTCGGAATCGATCGACAAAATCCCACCGCGGCCAATCAACTTGCAGGAGTCAAAAATCAACCTTCAGCTCACTAAATCAAATAAAAGGTCCGTGGCTTCCAACAATGGATTGTATGATCAGATTGAGCCGTACATAGCCAGTTACCTTAAAGCTGACCACACACACATTACAATCTGATTGTACAATCTTTTAAAAGGCGTTGAATGATGGATTGCACTATCATACTGATATGTATGTAGCCAGGTACCCTACAGCTCACCACCCACATTACAATCTGATTGTACAATCTCTTCTAGAGGCGTCCAATGATGGATTGCACGATCATATTGATACATACGTAGCCTGCTACCTTAAAACTGACCACACACATATATTACAATCTGATTGTACAATCTCTTCTAGAGGCATCCAATGATGGATTGCACGATCATATTGATACATACGTAGCCTGCTACCTTAAAACTGACCACACACATATATTACAATCTGATTGTACAAACTCTTTTAGATCAGTAGTACAAGGACCTTCCTGATTGGATACAAATTGATTCGGTAGGGTCCTCATATCACATAGTCTGGATCAATCTAAAGTACACTGTACAGAAATTGTATGATCAGATTGTAAGGTGTATGCTAACCTTTAGACATCTTCTAGTCTGGGTGACAAGCTGCCCCCCTACTCACTATGAAGATGAGATGGACACAGGTGAAGATCAATCAGCCACTTCACACTTCAATCCAGGTGTTGGCGATCTACAAAGCCCAGATCCCGGTTGGCCGATCCCTTTGCATGGTCCGATCTCCCCTGGATGATGATGATGATGGCGACTGATACGATCCACCTGTTCTACACTCAATAGAAGTCCTGAGAACTCTCCTCTTACCTCGTCAGTGTCCGGCCGCCGATCACAGTCTCCGCTCCAATAATCCGTATAGAGGAGGGGGATCGGGGCGATCTGAAGATGAGTCGGGTGGTCCGGCTCGGATCAGATACGACCGGTGGTAGAAGTTGTCGGTCTGGCCATCAGAGAGCGGTCCGGGCACTTTCCATCCACAGATGAGGATCACAGAGTGGCCGGGGAGCGGTGTGCGTGGTTTTATACGATCGGATCGTGTATGACGTGACACTGCTCGCTCACAGCCCCTCAGCACTGACTCCGCTCCGGTCTATGTTGGCTCCTCAGTGTAGATCCGGCATCTGGCGGCAGGTCCGATGCTCCAGTTATGTAGGTGGTGCTCGCTGCTCCTCTCTCTCTCTCTCTTTCTGGTCCATCGGCTGCAGCTTCCCCGGGGTCCTAAATAAAGCTTTACCCTGTACGATCCTCCTCCTCCCCTCCTGTCATCATCAGGGCCATGTCATCCCCTCGCCGACCCGCATTGTATGTGCGATCAGCTGTGTGTGGAGTCTGAGCTCCGACATTAACCATTTCATGTACAATTCAAAGCCAAAGCAGTTTTTAGATCGTAGGAAAGGGTTAAATCCCGGGAGTTCGTTTTTTGGGGAGAGTTCCATAAACTTCCTGTCCTGTTCACTCTTGGGCTCATCACACTTACAATCTGGCCGTACAATCGCGTTACAATCTGGCCGTACGATCGCGTTACAATCTGAGCGTGCAATTGCCCTACAATCTGGCCGTACGATCACATTACAATCTGGCCGTCCGGTCGCATTACAGTCTGGCCGTACCATCGCGGTACAATCTGAGCGTGCGATCACATTACAATCTGGCCGTACGATCGCGTTACAATCTGAGCGTGCAATTGCCCTACAATCTGGCCGTACGATCACATTACAATCTGGCCGTCCGGTCGCATTACAGTCTGGCCGTACCATCGCGGTACAATCTGAGCGTGCGATCACATTACAATCTGGCCGTACGATCGCGTTACAATCTGAGCGTGCAATTGCCCTACAATCCGGCTGTACGATCGCGTTACAATTTGACCGTACGATCGCGTTACAATTTGACCGTACGATCGCGTTACAATTTGACCGTACGATCGCGCTACAATCTGACCGTACGATTGCGAATTAGATTGTACTGTGTGTGGTGAGCTACACCATCCCCATCCGAAGATTTCCCCTTTGTTCCTGTACCGGGGACAACTCTCAGATTTAAGGTAAAGAGGACCCCCCTGCCCCCCCCCCCATGTCTTTTGCCATCATCTTTTGTCCCCGTGGTGCACATTCACGCATTGTGCTTGTGGTGATTTCGATGGGCCGCCATAACGCAACTCACGTCAGTGCGCGTTCATGAACGCATCGCACAAATGTAACCGGGTCCTACAGCACCGCAATGTGTTTAAATCACAGCGCGCATTCACTGTGCACAATAATGTGTGATGTGAATGAGCCCCGACCGAAAAAGAAAGCCTTCCAATAGATGGCGTTTAACTCTCTGCTGACCGGCTCTGTGATTTCCTTCACATGGGCTTTAGGGGGCGTTTAGTGCGCTCTCCTTACACCCCCCCAACTTTCAGGGTACGCAGGGTGTGTTGGACCCAATAGTTTTGTTTGGTATGGCGCTGTGCGGACCCAAATGACGATTGTGGTGCTGCAGGTCTTTGATTTGCATTATTTCCCCGTTAGGTTCCCACCAAGAAACAAAGCCTGGAGTGGTGACAAGAAGTAAAACAAAATCAACCCTTGCGGGCACACAGCCTGCGGTAAAAGTCGAGGGCCTAACCCTTCCCTATTCCATCCGACACTACAATAATGTATTCCTGTACACCGGCTCATGGCCGTCAGGTGTTACTCTATGGGCTCAGTCATTCTAAAGTAGCGCGCGTACACGCAATGCGTCAAAATTGTGCTGGTGGTGCCCTTACTTGTTAATGGGCGGTAAAACATGCATTTATTCTTGCACGTGGACGCAAATGCTGCCTGAGCTACCTCGCCACGTTCGTAGCATGTGTGGCAACCTATTGATTGAATGGGCTGACGCGCAACAACCACAACAAAAACACACATGAAGGAACACATGTTCCCGCCGTGTGAAGGGGGCCTAATGTATGTGAACTTTTAGTCCCTGTTCACACCTAGGCATTTCATGAAGGCGCAGCCAATGCCTCGCACTTTGACGCGCATTCACAGAACGCATCATCAACGTGCAATGCACTTGCAGTGCGCATTACTTGTAAATGGCACCCCAAACACGCGGAAAGCGCAAGTGCATTAAACGCGCAGGAAAGAACCGCGAGATGCCTATAGCAGAACCTGTTAATAATCCCGCATTGAAATCAATAGGTGACGTGCAGGAAAAATGTGCGCCAACACCAAGTCCTGTAGTCACATGTTCAAGTAGCCCGCTGGTTTGGAATGAGCTGGCAGCGCTTATTAACCCACGATGGAATAGATGTGGCTTTTTTTTTTTTTAAACCAGCACAAGGCATGGCTTGAAGACATGAAGGCCTTTGACTTGTATAGAGCGCTGAGGGGTTAGAGCCTCTGCTAGGTTTTTATTCCCACCTCGAATTGCCCTGATCACCAATGTCACCAGCAATTAAATGAGGTCACCCTCACCCTGATGGCAGCTCAAAACTTAGATTGGATTTAAAGAGGTATAGCATGGAAATCTTCCAATGGTGACACTTGTTCCGGTGACAACTGTCTAAAAGGGGTTTTTAGACAGTAGACTTTCTGTTGAGTCTACAGGACAGGAAGTGAAGGAAAATCTCCCCAATGAGCCACAGATGGCAAAAAAACTGA
>NW_017306307.1:1786930-1811434 GCF_000935625.1 Nanorana parkeri
ACTTGTAATGGGGCTCCTAAACCCCCCCACCCCTCCCCCCCACAAGGCTTAAGTGCTCATTTTGGTCTTGGGGTGCAAAGAAAAAGATCCATCCAATGCAAGAGAATGGACGTGATGCTGTCATGGGTTCTCAGACTGCCAGAGCCTGGGGGAGAAGAGACTGTGGAGACCAATCTAGCATCCAAGTGGGATCAAGGATTAGGTACTATTTTTCTGGGTCATGTATTAGATTGTCTTATTTGAATCTATTATTTGATTTGAACACACAGATTAACTCTTGATTATATTAAAAAATGCACCCATAAGTAGACAAAGCACCGGTGGAGAAATGGGGGAGAGGTATAGCAATGGTGGTCCTTTTTCTTTCATGCCGATGGTGGTCCACCTTCTTTACTGCCCATGGTGGTCCACTTCTTTACTGCTGATCGTGAGCTGTCTTCTTTACTGCTGATGCTGGTCCACTTTCTGTACTGTCAATGCTGGTCCGCTTCTGTTGTGCGGATGGTCTGCCACCTTCTTTACTGACCATGGTGGGCCGCCTTCTTTACTGCCCATGGTAGGCCGCCTTCTGTACTGCTGATGGTGGTCCACTTTCTGTACTGGCGATGCTCGGCCACCTTCTGTACTGTGGATGGCGTGCCACCTTCTGTACTGCCAGTGGTGGACCACCTCCTGTACTGGCGATGGTGGGCCGCATTCTGTACTGTGGATGGGGTGCCGCCTTCTGTACTGCTGATGGTGGGCCGCCTTCTGTACTGCCAAGTACAACACTGAGTCCTTCACTCATTCTCATCCATAAAAAGGGGTATTGTCACTCAATTTCCTAATTTTTCCTAATGAGTTAAAATTGATGAGACTTGACAGACAATCTTCTCCCAATCCCAACGTCATTCCATAAACCTAGGTTATTGGAGAGCAGCCCTGGTGGGAGCCTAGAGTACTATTTTCTCCAGGAATGATAAGCTTCTCAGCTCCTGCAGAACTCTTTATCCATCCCAGCAAACCTTTATTTTGGGTTTTATGCTTATGTGTGACCTAAAGTGTAAATTACAAATCATCATTTTTGGGGGGCATTTGGCTGGAGTGGGGAAGGGTTAGAACCCTTCTTGGTACCTGGTGGAGCCTACATTGTCATGTACTAAAGTCATGTACACAAAGTCAGGGGAAATCTCTTCAGTAGAATCATAACAATAAAATGCCTTTTTAGTTAGGTGGGAAAGGGTTAGAATCTTGGTCAGATATCTATTGTGGTCACAGAACATGAACTAAGCAAAAATCTTTCCAGCGGTAAATATAGGCAGTGTCCGTATTAGATCAAAACTGATAGAGGTTCTCAGCCTATTCATTAAAACGTCTGGAATTACACTTTAATTCCCCTTTGACTTGTGATGTGTTAGTTATAACTTGCCGTTAAGCTGACCATACAGATATACCAAAGCTTAGTATTAGGAGAACACATATAATCAATCTATTCAGCTAGTATATGATCAGGCAGGCCTGGCAGTTGATGGTAGGTCTAAATAAGATTGTATAGTGTATGGTCAGCCTTAGCTATCCCTTGCTCAACACAAGTTCATACACATAGTACATGATTCAGTCTGTAATGACCCTCTGTGTGAGTCTTTTTTTTAATCTCATCATGCTGCTTTGTATTATGTGCACATATATTTTTCATTTACACGGATTATTATGACAGCAAACACATGTTCTCTATATTAAAGTCATTGTAAATATATGTACCCCCTCCTTTTTTTTCCTTTTACCCCACAATACTGATCACAAAGCATTACAGCAGTTTTACTGTTTATGTTGCTTGTTTAGAATGCCAAAGTTTCAGACGAGGGGAAGTTTTTTTTAGCAGGTTTTGTTCTGAATTAGTCACAATGTTGCCAGACAGCATTGAAATTGGGTACATTAAAGCAGAACTTTACTCTTAGGCCCCTTTCACACGGTCCGATCTGGAAGGGATCAGTCCTCGGATCCCCTCCTGACTGGAGCAGTTCAGAACGGATGTGATGGATGGAGGAAAACACTGAAATTACTGGACCCATGTCAGTCTATGTGTAGTCTCATCTCTTCAGGGAAGCCTATCCCACTTCAAACTAAGCACTCAACCATCACGTTGTCAAACAATTCATCCCCACACATCTACCTCCTCATATATCACTTGCCCCTCCCTTTTAGATTGTAAGCCCTCAGGGGCAGGGCCCTCCTTACCATCTTGTCTTGAATTGTATTGTGATTGTAATGTCTTTCTTATATTGTAAAGCACTGCACAAACTGTTGGCGCTATATACATCCTGTATAATAATAATAAAAATAGTCGGATGTAAACAGACTTGTGTCCCTTTACATCAGTTTACCCCGGATCCAGCACGATCAAGTCCGGCAAAACTGAATACGGTTGAGTTTGTTTTTCCGAACCTGGCCGGAGCCGGGGATAACCAAGCGTAAACAAATGCCCGTCCATTTAGATCCGGCTCCCCATAGACTAACATTAGGCATACGATCAAGTCCAATTGAAAAATTGACCGGTGGACCCATTCAGACCACTGGTGTGAAATAGACCCAACCCTGCTAAGAGGTAGTTTTTGGGTAGTAAAGACTTTGCATGTCTCTTCTACAGAAGAAAACCCTTCCTCTCGGCTTCTGGTATTTTATTTTCCGCTGTGCAATGCCTACGATGCATGTGCAGCGCAATGTACAATCCTTTCATCTCTAAGATGCTGAGAGTGCAGCCAGGTGATGGGATGCTGTAACGCATGCACAGGAGTTGTATTATCCATGGCCGCTCAATGGCTGAAGAGGAGGGATGCAGAACCCCAAAGAAGCATCAGAGTAGAAGGATATAGCAGCAAGGGACAGCTATGAACTGTAAGTGTTGGAGGGAGGGCAAATGTAGGACTGGGTCTGCCATAATGTGCAAGCATGTTGTACTTTCTTGCACACTTTGGCAAGCACTGCCTACCCTTGGGTATGCTACAGTTCCACTTTCAATGGTCATGGATATTGTGTGGTCATTCTGTGAATGTAAAATTTTCAACATACTTGAGAAAAGACAGTCTACACCAGTGCTCCCCAACCTTTTTATCGCCGCGGACCGGTCAACGTTTGATCATTTTACCGCGGCCCGCTGAGGGGAGGACTTTGATTGTTTATATTTTAGATTGGAATCACCTGTGCCGATAAATCCATATTTCAAGTAGGACTCATGGTATTGTCTGTTAAAAGTTACATGTTTCTTTGATGTTGAAGGCCCTTCTTCTGTCTCTTCACTGGGCCTTTTCTTTTTCCCAAGGAAACTTTCTAACGACGTCTGTTTCGTACTCATTTTTGCTAATTTGTGGGTTAAATTTGAACAAACACAATATACACGTACACCGAGCACTGTTAAACATGAGAAAGTACTGGTGAACAGAGAGAAGAGCGATACACACCTTCTCTTTACCAAAGCTACAACGCCACTGCCGCTTGCAGCCGCTCAGCTCCAGACGTCACCTAAAATCGCCCCGATATCATGATATTTTGTGCATGCGCGGTATTGGTGCAGCTTTAGGTGACGTCTCTCAGCTCCCGGTTAACCTCTCGTCCTGGAAAGTCGGACAAACCCGAGAGAAATACACCACAGTAAATAAAATGGAAATAATTTAATGTTCCTTGGGCGGCCCGGTACCATTTGATCCACGGACCGGTACCGGTCCGCGGGCCTGGGGGTTAGGGACCACTGGTCTACACGATGGAACTAGCTAAAACATTCCTTTTTCCACAGACTGTTTTTTTCTGTTGTCAGGGAAACTTTAATAAAACCTTGCATGACTCTTTTTAGGTTGACCATAACAGGACCAAAAATAGCAGTCCATGTTCCAAATTGTGAGGACCACGCAAAGTATTCTGGTTGTTTCTAATCTCTAAGTGCCTCAGTCAGTCAGAGGCACGTGTGATTGCATAGGGAAGTTCTCCAAGTCGCTGGAACATATTGCTGTAATTGGATCTGAATCTTCATCCACCATGTAGAGCAGTGTAGGAGGAACGTGGCACTTTCCTCCATCCCAGAAGCAGTGCAAAAAGCTTTCAAAATCTGCCTATAATTCTATAAAACCTATAGAAACACAAACTTATTTTACATTTCATAATTCCTAAGGTTGTTGTCTTGTGTCTACAGATGGCCAGAGTTGGCTCTGGATTCAGGGATAGAATTTGCTATTCCAAGGTAGAGCTTCATATGACAACCGATACAATGAATGTCATATCTGTTAAGTTGAGTCCCCCAGTTTTAACCATCTGACCCTGTCTAGGGCCCATATACACAGGAGTTTGGTTCTATAGTATTCATAGCATAGTTGCTTACTGTTGCCCACCAGGTTTGAGATATTGGTTATTAGAATGTTTTTTGCAGGCACCAAATGATGTCTTTGAAAAACTTCAGAGTTCTTTCCCAGCACTCTACAAACCCAATGTACTCCCTAATACAAGTTTTATCACTTTACAGCAGCAGGAAAGTAGGCCCATCATCTTCTACCTCCCCCACCTTCCTAATGGTCTAAGGCTATCCAGCCAATAGGAATGTGTGTGAATGGGCATAGCAGACCCTAGCACTGCAGGGAGGAGTTCAAGCACTCTGCGATTTAGAGCCCCCAAGGTGCTGGAAAATACCACTGAAGGCATGGGCAGTAGTTGCATTGTTATTGCCTTAGTTATTTTTGGATATTTTCTATGGGACGGGCATACTGCTGAGAAAAACATGTGGGCTTTATATTAGAGACTATCTTCTGCCTAGTTGTCATGCTGATTCAATGGCTTTAAATGCTTTGAGTCAATGGCCCAGTATGTAGATCTACAATTCTGACTTCACAGGGTGCATATTTATTCCGGTGCCAATAATTTAGAAGGTGTTAGTCAGGGTCTGAAGTTCACCAGTACTGGTCTATTCCATAAGCTGATACAAAAATAGCATAATAAGTAATATTAATAATTTTGCAACATGAGAATTTGAGATTGTTGGCAACCTGGACACACGTGTTCAGAGCTGTGTACCTGAATGTCACTTCACAAGGGAGGATGTACTTGTAGGCAGTTGGTGTCTGATTGGGCCCAATTTGAAATCGGGTGGCTTCTCTGTGCCTTTTGCAATCCCTATCAATACCACTCAAGGGGGGTGGGGGGGTCAAGGCCTGGGGCCCTGCACGGGTCACCTCTGCACTGAATTTAGAGGTTATTATAAAAAAGAGTGCAAAGTAGAAGCAGGTTGGCTTAAGTCTCTCTCTCTCTCTCTCTCTCTCTCTCTCTCTCGCGAGAGAGAGAGAGAGAGAGAGAGAGAGAGAGAGAGAGTGAATTGAAAGTAACCTGGGGGCTATGACTGAAATAAAAGAGAAATTGAAATAAAGTGTGATGGGGTAGGGGGACAGATAAATTGTCAAAAATATATCAGTGTGTGTGTGTGTGTGTATTATATACAAAGTGTATTTAATTGGGCCAATTCATGAAGACTGGAAAACATAAAGATGGTGCATATTATATCCTGCAACAAATGTTATCTAGATCAATCAGAGTGGACTGCTTTCCAAATGTCATACCAGAATTTACTGAATCATTAACAAAGCATAAAATTAAAAAACACGGTAAGTATAATAAAATATAGAGACCACCCCGGACCACCCTCCACATTAGACCTAATTTATAAACCAATCGCACAGCTTTGCTGTGAGAATGATCTTCGTTGCGCTGTTTGGCCACTTGAAGGAACATAAGAATTTCCTATTCTCCACAGCTCCATCTATTGGCCAGACAGTGCTGTGAATCTCATTTGCACAGCGAAGAGCTCTGTGATCAGTTCATAAATCAGCCCCCTTAGTGTTATTTTCACATACGACTCCAGTTCATCTGAAAACATTAGCAGGTCTTTCATGGATTCCCAGTGTGCCTAATATCAATGTTTACTTTATATTCCACATGTCTGATTTATACCATAAAACCCGGAACATGTAAACATTTTAATAAGATGTTGCAAATGCATTCTAGAATTCAGTTTCAGCAAAACATACCAGACGTGCATTTTGGTTTTTCTTCACCATTACAAAACTCTATTTTTTAAAGTTACTCGCCTCTTTAGGTAACAAATTGACAAAAATGCGCATTTAAAGCACCCAAAAACACAAACAAAGACACACGTGCAAATGCAAGCATTAACCTGCATCAACATCGCTGTGAAAGGGCCGGCTCACAGCAGCCCAAAACATCACAAAGCAACATTTAATAAGATTATGTTTTTTAACTTAAACCAACTTGTATTTTGTGCCGCCTATATAATTTGATTAACACAAGAGACAAAGCTCAGTCCTGCGATGCCAAACAGCAAACACATTAAGTAAACAAGTTAAGAAAAACATTCCAGCCCCAAATAGGTTTACAATTTAAATAGCAGTTTGGGAGTTTTTAAAGAGTGGATGTAAATGAATGAGGTTTATAGGGCATGACAAAGACGGAGTTGTGTAATCACGTTGTTTCCTCAATTTTAGGCTACTGAGTGGAAAGTCAGATCTGAAGCTAATGGATTGGTAGAGAGAAGGAGAGAGAGCCGAAGCCTCGTTTAAGAGCTAAAGGACTTTGTTCTTGAAATTGTTTCATATATTAGATATATTATAGAACATTAGATTTTGACCGCTTCGCTGATGCAGTCAGCAGTTGTACGGAATTGATTAGGTGATATCACAATTTAAATTTGGAGCTCTTACATCATCCCCCTAGATCACATAAAACAGTTCTTCAAGTTCCTTGTACTTTGTAATATGAAGATATCAGGCGATATATCAGTTTAATTAACACTGCTTCACTCACACAGTCTTAGACAGACAGATAGACAGATACATATTTACTGATATGTATAACCACTCTATCTATCTATCTATCCATCCAGTTTCTATCTACTCTATTCTGTCTATCTATCCAATCTCTATATTCTATCTTATCTATATGTCTCTTTATCTATCTTGTGTCTGTGTGTCTATCTTTTTACCCTATTTATCCCAATTTCTTCTGTCTACTGTCTCTCTGTCTCACTATTGCCTCTCTGTCTGTCTATTCTCTGTCTCTCTCTATATCCTCTCTACGTTCTATCTATGTATATCCATCCATCCATCCAATCTCTATCAATATGTATAGCTATCCACCCAATCTCTGTCTTCGGTCCATCTATCTACTCCAGTCTATCTATCTATCTATCTATCTATCTATCTATCTATCTATCTATCTATCTACTCCAGTCTATCTATCTATCTATCTATCTATCAATCAACCTTCTGATTGTTTGTGTCTATTTATCACAATCTCCTACCTCTCTTCTGTCTGTCTCTCTATGTTCTATATGTCTATTCTCTATTTGTCTTGTCTGTCTCTACAATCTATCTATCTATCTACCTCCATATCCTCATTATATTAGATATCTACCTCCATATTAGATTGTAAGCTTCTTACTATGTTGTCATGATTTGTATTGCAATTGTAATTTCTTCCTTATATTGTATAAAACTGCACAAACTGTTGACACTATATAAATACGGTATAATGATCTGTCTATATGCATCTATTATCTATTTATATCTCTCTATGAGTAGCATGTCCCACAAGTTTCAAGATCCAATGGATCATTTCATACAACATACACAAACTGTTCAGACTTTTTTTTATCTGAATTTAACATCTACATATGTTACCAGTTTTGACATTGTAGACATACCCATAGATCATGCTAGAAGTGTGTCTGGAGGATCCCACTAGAACACGGCCTTGAATATCATTCAGTCAACCACTAGAGGGTCTAGTATCAAGGCAATGGTATAGCCTGCTGCTTGTGTGGGAGGTAGTCGGCTCTGCATTGTGCTCCTATACCCCCTTAGTCTTCTATAGGGAAGTGAGTTACATGATACAATTTCTTACGAGGGTCCCGTTCTCATACAATTTCTTCCTCTCTTTGCCAAGCACAACATTTGCTTTAGCTTGGGTGCTATGAATCGGGGCATACTTTACCAGCGCCAAATAACTTTGCACAGTTTTAAAATCCCTCCCCATGGCCAGGAATTTGCTTGCATCCAATAAAGGCAGATTTGAGGTTTCACCTAACTGTAATAAACTGGATGTGTCACTTTGAATTAACACTTTCTCAGGTTTAATAGGACATCAGAAAGTACATTTAAAATGTGTTAGCAGTTCATAGGAGAGAACGGAAGCTTGGAGTATTCCAGGTTTTTGTTTTTGCGTTTTTCTCTAATGCGAGACGTTTGGGATTTTAAAGGAGAGCGAAAACCATGAACAAGAAAAATGCATCTATTTAAGCTAAGCTTACCGGTCCTTTATCATGGTGGCTGCATTGCTTTTCTTTCTTTAGACTAAGAACATTTTCTTCAAGTAAAGAAAAATATGTGCTGATTTTGCCATAATACCAGTGTCATCCAGTGATATCTTATACTATATTATCAGCATTCCTGACAACACTGCTCCTCCATAGGTACAGGGAGTTAGCATTGTAAGTGTGTTACTGGCAGAATTGCCAGATGGAAAAAAAAGAAGGAAAACAAGCCTGAAAAAAAAAAGAAAACAAATGCAGGTATCACATTAATGAACTGGTAAGCTGCAATGTATTACATTTTGGTGTTTGGGTTCAGATATGCTGTAAAAATGAAGACGTTTGCAGCTGATGTTGGAGGAAAGAGGACAAAACATACAGTATACACATATGTTGGGCTGTGTGCATATTAACATAGCTAATAGATTTAGGTGTTAAGCTACTGTAATGTTGGGGAGCTCACAGAGCACTCGCACGGGGTTTTTCCATTAACCAAAAGTCTTTATTATTCTTTCAAAAGGCGGACAATAAAGGAAGTCCAACATATACACCAATCCTTGAGTTGTCCCACACATTCATAGTGTCACAAAGAATGAAAGAAAATAGCTTGAGGGTCACCCATAATATGTCATGGGATAAGTACATAGTTCTTTTCTATTTAAACATTACCAACATGTACTTAAAAGAAAATCTATAGTCTTTTCAGTGTGGGTTTTTTTTTTACAAGCTGTACATACATGTTGTCCTCTGCTGTGCAGTTTTGCACAATGGTTGTGCCTGCTGTTTGTCGTAATGCAAGTTAATCAGCCAGCACATTAAAAACAATGCACTCCCCATGTGACTGATGCATTATCTTAACAGTTGTTCAGGAATCACCAGGTAAATGTAAAAAAAAGCACCCTTGCGGAGGAGCTACCCTCGCACTGCAAGGGTTAAGTGCTCATTTTTGTCTAAGGGCTGGAGTATATATGATTTAATTACCAGATTTTGTCACCCATTGGCTCAGCTGGGGCTGCTAGACTGTTCCCCGCAGCCTCTTCTCCCCTGTGCTCCGGATGTCTAAGGATCATTGCTGTCATCATTAGGGGTTGACTGTTTATCGGATCTACCAATAATCGGGACAAATATTCCCACATTTTGTAATTATTGAGGAACCAGCTGAAATGTGCACAGTGGGTAACGTTGTCTGGCCAGCATCCCTCAATCATCTGATCCAAGAAGCCGGTGATAAAATCTATGTAGGAACAGAGCTGGCAGCCAATGAGCTGCCAGCTCCTTGCGGGTATTCTGTCAACGGACAGCGACTTGTGTCAGAATACAAAAAAAACAGCATGGGATGCAGTAGCCAATAGCGGGCTGTCTATTGCACCTGCCCACTGCCTGCTGTCAATCAGCAGAGGAGTGGACCTGAAGGAGAACTTTCTCCTTCAGGTCCCCCTCTGCTGATTGACAGCAGGCAGTGGGCGGGTGCAATTTGAAACGGCCAATAGCAGGCTGGCTATTGCACTGCCTGCTGTTTACATTCTGCTGCTGGTAGCGGAATCCTGCTGCAGGCAGATGAAGGGCGCGTGTGGGAGGCAGAGGCTCAGAAGGGGTTGACTGATATCAGGTGACTGCCTGCTGTGTACAATCAGCAGCTGGATGTAAACAGAATATCTGTACCTGATATTGGTTCTCGGCCTGAAAGGTGGCCCAAAAATCTGTATTGGTTCTAAAAAATCCATATCAGTCGACACCTAGTCATCCTAACTTATGCAGGTCCCATAGCCCTGCATTAGACATTCGGAGGGCAAGTGACATTCAACCAGCTGGAATGAAACTGGAGAAGAGGAATGTTTGCAATCAAAGGAGCAGGGACCAGGTAAGTAAATCTGCTTTATTCCAGCCCCTAGACAAAAATGGGCACTTTGCAGTGTGGGGGTAGCCCCACTGCACAGGTACTTTTTTTTGTTTGCCTAGAGATGAGCTTTAAAGAGTAACTCCACCATTGTTGAGAAATCAGTCCTCTCTGGGCAATCAATGCACATTACAAGGTATTTAAAAAAAAACCTTGTTCAGTTTCCTACCTGTTTTCTGTTCTGAAGAAAAAGCTGTTTGTTTCAGCATGTCTGGGTTCATTATAATGGGAGTGGCTGGGTTCATTATAATGGGAGTGTCTGGGTTCATTATAATCAGCTGGTGGGCTTCCTGTGTTGTAATGAGGAAAGGTGCCGTGTCGGCATCCCTTTAGTAGTAATTAACCCTTAGGGAGTATCTCAACAAAAATGAAATTCCTATTGCAAGGGATGCCAAACATGATACTTGTATCTTAGTACAGACCTCTGGGAAAACCAGTCAGCCAATTACATGACACCTCCAGGTTGCCATATTGCATTGAGTTTTTCTGACAGATTTAGAAGATTACAGTAGCTACAGTTTTAAATTGAAATGTAATTTTTAATAACATTAAATTACAAAATGGCTTGTGTGACAATTATATATGTTATATTAATTTTTTTATTAGGATTTTTTTTCTATTTTATTTTTTAAAGTGAAGTTACCCTTTAAGCAAGAGACACGTAAGCACGAGATAAACAGATGAGAAGAAGCTGGTAAAACTGTCATATACGGGGATATCCTTGCTTAAGCTGACCATACACCAGTGGAATTTAGTTTGAAAAAATGTTTTACAACATTTGTTAAATTTCTAATAGTAAATAGGGTTTAAATCAATGATCTTTTTCAACCATAGTAATGGACAAAATCGAAGGGCCAGGGTAAAAAAAAAATTCTCAAAGGAATAAAATTCTAACAGTGAATGTGGTTTCGTTCAGGAAACTCCATCCATTCCAAAATCAAATCTAAAAACCCAACCGCATTTTGAACAACATTTGACAAATCTCTGATGGCAATATCCAATGTTCTGATGAGATTGTTCATATGAACGATCGGATCGGTCAGCTTTAGACAGTTGTCACCAGAATAGGTTTGCTATTGGAAGATTTCCCCTCACTGTTCTCGTGGCAATTCAAAAACATTGGACGCCCCTTCACTTTCTGTATTGGAGACAATAGTTACCTTTGACCACTAGAGAGGATAAATCTCTCCAGCAAGGATGCAGACAGCAACAAAAACCTGAAAGGGGTTCTAACCTTTTACATTCTGTCCAAAACTAACATAAAACATATTGGCTTTACCTACACTGTGAGTCTAATATCATGCAGACATTTGAGGCTACCCATAGACAGGAGGCAGTGCTAATTAGATGTGGGGATTTCTGTTCTACTGTATCAATGATCATCCCATAAGAATGATTGATCTTCCCTACCAAGAAAATAAAAGGTTTGTAGAGCAAATATGCAACAGCACAAGTTAATATTGACTCTCCGGGCTCATGAAATGCACATGGTTACTACAAACAATCATCTGATTATCATACCATGTAGAGGAAGACAGGCAATACATTTCTGTTCCACAGGTCAATTTTATTTTTTTTACATTGAAGGATCTCTGAGAACTGATCTAATGCCATTTACTGCAAACGAATCCGTCGTTTTCAGAGCCAGGATTTTGTCACAGGTAATTTCTGAAGACGAGATTTGTGTATTGATATGCATTTTTGTGCATATTACCAATGTATTTTTTAAATGAATGTTTGGAGTGGATAGAGTTGCCAGTCATTGACTTGTATGGGCCTCCCAATGTATCAAAATGGAGAAAAAAATTAACATGTTATCAGCACTTAGATGACAATATCTTTAATATGGGGAACCATGATGCATGTAAATAGCCACATCAACAATTCATGTTTCCGCCCAGGTATCACCCCAACCTTTAGAGAAGCAGTTCCCACCAGGGTGGACAGGATCACATGGGCTACAAGATAGCAGTTCACATTCCTGTGCACACAGATGACACCCACTTGTTCTCCAGATATTTGTCCCCACAACATGTCGGTTCAGAAAAAGGTAACAAAACTCCTGGATTTGAGGAATTCATCAACCTCCTGTCTTTTAACTCTCAGCACACATTCAAGCAGGTTTATGACCTCAGTGGTACATGCCACATACACATACATAAAGCATTGCCTACCTAAGGTACTGACCACCAGATAACCCAGTTGGTGGCAGGTCCAGTAACAAACCTTGCAGGGCCCACTATTCTGACTCCGATCGTTGTGATAGCGAAATATATCCCTTGCTGAGACCTCTATGCCTGGCCTGTATAAGCAGATATACTCACTGCGGACAATCCTCGTCAGATAGCTGAACTCGTCAATACCGATTCATTCAAAAGAGGTGTTTATTCTTTAACATCAGGTTACAGCAGATGATAGGAACAGCAGTTGAACGGTTATAGTATTGTGCGGTCAGAAAAAGATGCCTTTCCTACGTACTGTGCAGATTACATGTGTGTCCTTGTTACATGTGGCTCTTAACTGTGGCCATGACACAGGAAGTACTGCACACAGGAAGCAGGAAGGGGCGTACACTAGGGGGAAATACATCGTCACATGAGGAATAATTACAGAAAAACATGTACATTACAACAAGAGGCCACTAGATGGCAGCATAGGATAACACATGAATTTAGCTATGAGAAAATAGTTAGGCAAATCACACTATATAAATTCTAACCTATATAACAATGCTAATATTAACTTCTCCAACATATTCTATGCCCCATTGGGGCGGCACACCCACCAGTAAGGTTGCAGTACCACAAGGATAGGTGGTGGGGTGCTCTTTGTGGTGGTTTTATGCCCCTGGGTGGACATATTGTGGTCATCCACCAACATTAGATTGTAAGCCCTCACGGGCAGGGCCTTCCTTACCATCTTGTCTTGAATTGTATTGTAATTGTAATGTTCTCCTTATATTGTAAAGCGCTGCGCAAACTGTTGGCGCTATATAAATCCTGTATAATAATAATAACATCTTGTTGCTAAGTTGTACCTCTTTGCAGCAGAGAAGCTCTCCGGATGGTAAAGGCTCTCCTAGAAGCACTCTGTGCAGTTGTATCTTTCTATCACAGTGGCCATTTTGTCCAGGGATTGGGGTTTGAACTGGGCCACCCAGCAGTTCTGTTGGGAAATTACACACTTGCCTGTCCAGGGTGACCTGATACGCAATTTTAATTGGGTTCAGCACTGCAGTCTGCAGCCCGTCCTGGAAAAGGTGCATCAGGGTTTATACCTGCGCATATTCAGTTGTAGCCTTGTCAAAGTGACAGGTATGGACATAGCTTGCTCTCACAGCCAAAATTTCAGCTTTTAACACCTGAAGTTGAAGTATGCATGCTGGGGATCGTCAATCAGAAAAGGGGACTGCATATCTGCCCAGTCTGTCTCAGGCAACCCTTCTTTCATGGCTATCTGCTCAAAAACCACCAGATACACTTCAACACTTTTTCTACAGCCTTTTTCTTCCAGCTTGCTGGGTCATTGCATTCTGTAGAACTGTTTAGGACTAAGCTGTTGTGTAGTTGCCACCTGCTGCTAGTGCACCAGAGCCTCCTCATGGCAGGTCTGCACTTGCACCAGCGATTCCATTTCCGTGGCCTGTATATCTCAATCTGTCCCTAATTTTACACCAATTTAAACTAATTGTGGGGATTAGGGTGTAGACAGGCAGCAGCAACAAACCTTTTTTATTTGCAAAAAATCAAACAAAAATAGCTTTCTTCAGCAAACCAAATGACAAAAAGTACAAACGGAAGTTTGCGCAGCCCTGTGCTATCAAGTTGTTTCCGACGCTGGCTGTTTGCATATCCTTCTGCTTATTGGCAGCTACAGACTGTCTCCAATACTAGCCCTCTCTGAACTTACCTGTGCATAATAGGCAGTTCTGAAGGGTAGTACCTATCTGCACAAATTAACCCCCTCTTAGCCCTGCCCCAGGATGACTCTTTACACAGCAAATGCATAAAAATGTTGTTACAATTAGCTATAAGAACATCTGTCACTGTCCATTGTTTAAAAACAACATGATATAAGAGGTAATTCCATTTGCAAAATTTTGCATGTGGTGTAAAAAATACAATAAAGTAAAAAAATTAATGCAATATCTGTTTTTGTTTAGAGTAGAAATGTATTGGGAACTAGGCTGTCATGTGTAAGTGGGACTTCACCCAAGTTCACTGGTCAATATTCTAGGACACCTAAAGTGAAATTAACAATGCTCTGAATTAGCTGCAACAAACAGCCAATGCAAGTGTTGTGGTAGCACAAATATGCCCGATGTATGTTGATCTTTTCTGCTTTAATCCTTCACTCTGCAAATTTTTGCTATTAGCAGACAGCTGCTCAACTTTACTTTATTGTAATTGCTTAGCTTTTAGACCTTTACTTTGTCTTGAGCTTCAAGATTGAGTAAATGTTTAACTTGATTACAAAGTTGTCTCCAGTGGCACATTCTGCTATCCAAAACCTTATTACAATTTCATTCTTTCTGCGTTCCGTGCTCCCAGATCATCTTTAGGATGATACAAATGCCAGGGTGTTGGGGCACCCTGGTGTGCCTTCTGGCTTCCTCTGGGGTTCCTTTAAAACTTTCTGGTAGTGGCACTGTGATGTGAAGAGGGCTCCTGATGTGAAGGGGGAACTCTGATGTGAAAGGGGGGCTACTGATGCAAAGGGTGACTCCAGTATGCAGGGGGGGGTGAATCTTGATTTGAAGGGGTGCTTTGATGTCTGGAGGGAAACCCACATTTTTGTGTGTTTCTTGCATAAAGTCTTCCTTAAAATTTATGCCATTATAGACTGGGGTGCCTGGAGATTTTGCATACTTTTAAAGGGTGAGTGACTAAATAAAAGTTGATCTAGACATGCAGGTGTAAAAAAAACTGCTCACAAATAGTCAGTATAATTTCCCATCACATTATATACGGTCTCTTTGCAGTTACCTCAGCTTCAAAGGATATTTTCAAAAAGTCCCCCATCCACTCTTAATTTAGGAGACCAACGTCAAGGACGTAGTCTTTTGAACTGAAAGTGGCAGGGGGACTTTTTTCTAAATATACTTTCAGGCTAAGGTCACTGCCAAGAGAGCGCACACAATGTATTCTGAAATACTACATTTGTAAATGGTTTATTCATTTGTATTATTAATAAATGGAATCCACTAGACTTGTGCACGGTATGAAATTCAGTTTAGTTTTCGTTTCTGTTCTAATTTTTTTTTTTTTTTCCTGAAATTCGGATCCGTTCAATATGTGGAATTCGGATTGATCCAAAATGTTCTTTTTCATAATTCAGCTATATATAAAAAAATCTATTTAGAAGGAGTTAGCTTGTTTTTAAATGTGCAAATAATAATAATAATAATAATAACAAATGCATGGGGTCCACCCCAGACCCTTCAGGTCTGGTAGAAATTTTAGGGAGGACCCCATGCTATAAAAAAGTGTGGGGTCCTCCCTAAAATCTCTTACCAGACCCTCGATCTGAGAAATCAACATGGGTTTCTAACCATAAAAAGGTTATAAGTTCTATGTTCTCCTAGCGATGGTGTGCTCCCATTGCTTATAAACATACTGGTGATATGGCATGTATCTGCATCCCTGTGATAGCAGCATTATATTGTGATCTTCTTTAGACGCTTTGACTGATGTGCTGTACTTATTAAAATACTTATTAAAATATAATAAGTACATATATAAAGATGTTATTGTCCCACTATATTGCTAAACGTTTAATAATCCAGTCACATAATCTTGCAACCGGATTATTGCTGTAATATTTTTTTTTCTAAGGCTGATCAATTTAAAACATTAATTCCTTCCAGAACTATAAGAACCTGGTCCATTCTCTCATCCAGTATGGCTGTCTGCCATTCCAGATGAGTCTATGAGCACGAAATGTTCCAAGCAGCCCCTCTGTTGCAGCAAGAGCTAACATCTCGTGGAATGCTTCCACTGCCTTTTCACTGTTCATAATCGCATTATCTGGATTGCCTATTCCACACAAATCTGCTCTGAATTTTGTATTTATGTAAACAACATGTCTTCTCCAACTGGATCTCTGACACTTCATCACTCCCATCTCAGCAGATAAGCCACCGGTACACAAAAGTATTTATAACAGGCTCGAGCTCTCTGAGAATGGTAAGCAGACTGGTAGAGATCAGACTTGCCTTAGATGTTTACAAACTGTGAGATTTGGCTACTGTTGGAAACGTTGGATAATGTCCATAGAAAAGGTCGGAGGCGTATTGTGGAGGCAATCTCAATAAGGCAGGTTGCATAGACCATATGGTTTCTGACATTGCATTTTCACAATTGTTTAATCAAGATCTCCAGTATTCAACTTGACGGTTATTTCATTATAATAGATAATTTTCTGATTGCATTAATACTTGGATCCCTGCTTCCCATGTGCTTTTTTTAGTACACAAACATTGCTACACCACTCCCTCTATTAATAACATCAGACCTTCTTGAACCTCAACAAGAAAAAAAAAAAACCCAAAGCATATGATTTTTCAGGGTGTAAGTGATATCCATAATAGACAGTTGAACTGCTAGCGGGCCCAATACTGGCTTCATAATGTTTTTTCCTTGCAGGGTTTTGTAACATGTTAGGCTAACCATAGCCATGATAGAATGTTTAGAAGGGGTAACCTTTCATATACGGTCTTTCTATAAGCATGCACAATCAATTGGGCTGAAAGTGCATACTTAAAAAACAGTCAATGCCAAGATCAATTTCACTTACCTAAGTTCACTGTCATGTTGTTCTCCATGGTGCCTCTTCCAAGAATGGAGATCAGTAACCTGCCACTGCAGTCCAGGCTCGCCTACATTTCACTGTGACATTTATCCACTTGAGATCTTCAGAACTTTGTGGGGACCCCTCGGAAGGTCTCTTCTTACAGCCAGTTGGAAGCATCTATGTCATGATGTGGGCAGTGGAAGATGAACACTACAAACCAGAAGAAAAAATCTTGACTTCCATAAACTTCCTGTCCGGTGCAAGATCACAAGGCACAGCATTGTCTTCAAAAGCCATCCATCTACTAGGTTGGGGAAGGGGGATCAGGGGAGGGGCTTTCCTTGCTGTGTCTGTGTGTTTGTGAGCCACACACAGCTTATTAGCACACACAAGGGTGTCTCCATGGGACCTTGCAAGGGACAGAAGCCACCCTAAAACAGGCTATCAGACCAGTGCTGAAGGGACCAGCTGATTCGGAAGGAAGCTAAAATTTTTAAATATTAAGGAGCAGCATCCATTGTAAGTGCTTTCACCAGCATGTGAAACCTTTTGATTTCAATAACACTTTAACCAAGTGGAATAAAATACAAAAAAACTGTAACAGTGCATTCTATGGAGGGGGGTCTAAGAGGGCTTCTCTGGCCGACTGTTCTGTAAAGGGGAAAGGGGGGGCATAACAATTGAAATAGGTTTTCTTACCTGTTTGATCAATTGTCCCTCCTCACAGTAGCTGCGTGGATGTGCATACTGTTAGAGATAGGCCATGACTCTTCATAATCCATTGTACAGTGCCGGACAAAACTTTTTCAAACTCTTGTCTTTTTAGTTATGCAATAAAAGGTTTATCTTTAAGTTTCCTGGTAGGAATAGCATTTGGCACACAGCTGAGAATAATTATGTGTATATAGTTCAAGCAACTCTATTAGATTGTCCACCTTGTTGCAGTGGGGTTTTTTTTTCTGTTTTTAATGACAGGGAACTAATTAGTGGGATCGCCTTGAAAATGGAAACTGTAAGAGCAAGAGATATCCAGAATGACTTTGCAATGTTTGCACCATGTACTCTGGATTTTAGTATACAAGTCCTTTCTAGAGATACATTGAAATTGTTGTACACAGCCCCGTGACTTTTTTTCAAAGTAAAGACAAAAGATCTCTGGGCAATAGTAGATTGACCTTTCTAAAGATACAGGATCGAGCCCACTCTATCTAGGATGGCAAGGAAAGTTTAGTATCAACATTATGAGAAAGTGAGGAGAGACAGCCAGGGGAGAGAGTGAGGAGAGACAGCCAGGGGTGAGAGTGAGGAGAGACAGCCAGGGGAGAGAGCCAGGGGAGAAAGTAAGGAGAGAGAGCCAGGGGAGAAAGTAAGGAGAGACAGCCAGGAGAGAGAGCGAGGAGAGAATTAGTTAAGAGGTATTCACACTGACCAGCAATGTAACGGTGGTATATACACTGACCAGCAATGTAACTGTGGTATATACACTGACCCGCAATGTAACGGTGGTATATACACTGACCCGCAATTATATTAAAATGATTGAGATTTCTTGATTAGCATAGATGCAATATTTGCTGGATTAGAGTAGATTTGTTTCATTTTTTTTTCCTGTCATGCCTTATGAAAGTCATTTTAAAACAAATCCCAACGTAAAATATTTAAAAAATGGTCCTTTCCAGACATTTTAGCTACAAAACTGTGCAAGGAAATATAAAGCAGCTAGGGGTCTCATTCAAAGTGAGTTAAAGTGACATTAAAGTCAAAAAATGTTTTACCTCCCACAATGTTAATGAAAGCACTTACCTTAAATGATGTCTCTTAATCCGATCTTCTTCTTTCCTGTCCTTTTCATCTGTCCCTCCAGTGGTGCGGCGGCTCTCCGATCCAGCGCTGACTCCTCTGTCCTTGCTGGCACTTCCTGTCCCACGGTGTCTGCATGCGGGTGAACGCATCCATATACTTACCTTGTGTCTCTCCTCGTCTCCCGGAAGAAAATGTGAACTACGCATGCGCCCGCCCCAAGATGCTTTGTGGCCGCCCGAGCATTTTCACATTTTCGGACGGAAGCGTGCGGCACAGACACAGGTAAGTTTAAACCGCTTTTAAAGCGGTTTTTTTTCTTGACACTTTTTGCATATATCTACTGCTTGCTAGCAGTAGATATATGCAAAAACACCGGAGGCTTTAATTATACTTTAAACTGTTGGAGGACTGCAAAAGGCATGAGAGAGCTATACAATATGTCTGTTAACCACAGAGGCTGATAGCCACACACACTGACATATACAGGAGATTAAAGAAGAACAGCTGAAATACCTTTCCCATGCTGAGGCACTCCTAGAATGTCAGACTGTACCACCTTCTTCAATGGGGGGGTGGGAGGTGCAGAATTTGCATATCAATTAACAGCAATATTTATATATGAAACTCATTCATATGTAAATATCACCGTCAATGTTGTTTGACTCTGTCTGCCTAACATCTTGTGTCTGGGTTTCAGTTGCCATGGAACCAGACACAGCATTTAAAACCCGGACTGTGCGGGTGAATCCCGGACAGGTGGCAACCCTACTTCACATTCAGTTTTGAGATGTGTAACACAGCACAGCCCTACTTTCTGTATGCTGCAGTTAACCACTTGAAGCCCGGGGTGTTAAACCCCCTTCCTGTCCAAGACATTTTTCACTATTCAGCACTCACATATATATTCGGTCATGCAACACCATACCAAAACCATTTTTGGGGACAGATAGAACTTTCTTTTGGTGGTATTTATTCACCACTGAGGTTTTTTATTTTTTACTACATAAAGAGAAAATTACCGAAATCTTTGAAAAATAAGTTATTTTATGAAACATTTACTATTACCTGTTTTTTTTTAGGAAGGTGTAAAAGATGAGGTTACATCGGGTAAAAAGACACCAGATATGTCAAGCCTTAAAATTGCGTGCACCAGCAAAAAAAAAAAAAAAACTACTGGCCATACAGTAGGCGATGCTTTAAAAGCTTTTACCACTCACGAGTTTAGTATTAAAGGTGATTCTCTTTCTCTACTTGTTTTTCTACTCACTCTGCTCTTTCTATTAGCACATTATTGGGTCTATTCACGAAGCTGTCGAAGGATCTAGCCGTAGCTTCAGCCGATCCTTTGGCTAGCTTCGGCCCCAGGACCCCTTTGGTTCAGTAGAACTATAGCCCGTACAGCTCCCGAACGTGGCCGAGCGGCTCAGTCGAGCCGAACGCATATGCATCGGCTCGGCTGAGCCGTGCTGAAAGCCGAAGCTGGCCGAGCGGCCGGCCATTGGCCAGCCGACAGCCTGCTTCTGACAGCTGGGTGGAGCCAGCCGTGATCTTACGGCTGGCTCCGGCCACTTGCAGAGAGATCAGCGTCCCTGGTTACCTGCTAACCAGGGACACTGATCTTCAAGCAGCTAACTTTCCCTGGCGCCCCGGGAGTCTCCTGATCCTGGCTGCCCAGGAGAGAAACACTGTTGTGTCTTTTTTTTCTTTATTCTAACACGGAGCGATGTCAGAATAGAAAAAAAAAAAAACTTTTCCCATTGAAACTAGCATTGTGCCCGCCCTCTGCTGCAGTTCTCCATCAGGTCCATCAGCAGAGGGCAGGTACAATGCTAGTTTACTATTGGCTATTGCAAATTGAAATAGCCAAAAGTAATGTAGCAATGCATTTCAATGGGAAAATTCTTTTTTTTTCTATATTGACAGAGCCGCCGGACAATAGGAAACTATTGGGCGGAGCTAGCTGTCACTGCTAGCTCCGCACAATCGTTTTCTATTTACATTTTAAACTATTTTTCTGTTCTGCTCGGTCCCTCTGAGGGACCGAGCAGAACAGCCGAGCCGAATGCCGCTCAGCTCACTGCTGTTCGGCATCTATAAGAATAGCCCGAACAGCTGAGTCGAACTCCTTCTGCACTTCGGGTCGGGCCGACCCAGAAGGCCGAACATGCTGAGCATGTTCGGCCGACCCGTGTGAAGCCATGTGAAGCAAACCGATGTACGTCTGATTTCAGCCGATGTACTGCTGAAATTAGCCGTACCAGCCTGAAGTGAATAGCCGAACAGTGTTCGGCTCACTTCACTTGGGGTTGGTTGTTCACTCGGCTGCCCTCGGCAGCTACGGGAATAGACCCGTATGTGTTAGCATATTAGCACTACAGCACAACTGATTGGCTTCTTGTGCTGACAGTCTGTTGCTCTGAGGTGCAGGGGGTTGCAAGAGTTACTAAGTGAAATTTAGGTACTTCCACTACCTGCATTCAAAATACAAATAAAGTATAACTCCACTTTTGTTGAGGAAAAAAAATCAATCCTCTCTGGGTGATCTGTGAACATTACAAGAAATTTAGCCATTAGGAAAATGGATATGTTTCACTGAAATGTAGGTGAGGTTGACCTTATTGGTGAGCAAATTAAAGTTGAACTGAAGCCAAAACTTTTTTTTAGTTTTGGTTAGAGAAAGGGAGGGTTATAACTAGAGGTGCACCGATTTGTCAGGCTGAAACCGAGAATTATTATTTTTTCTAACCTTTTTAAAAATGTTTTTAATATTTTTTATTTTTATTTTATTATTTCTATAATGTGCATTACAAGGATTTTTAACAAGTTTTGTTGTAGATTCCTACACTGTACGATTATCATACGAGAATCGCGGGAAATCCCGTGATCGTACGATAATTGCAAAGTTTATGGAAGGCGTGCGACCGTTTCTACTGTACGATCGCATGTCTCCCATCGAACAAGCAGGCTGGAAAGCCCGCCAAGAACCGTACGATTAGTGGCGTGCTTGTACGACAACTGCTGAACGGGCCGGTGTGTGCACGCGCACACTGCCCGTTCAGCATTGCGGTCATCGGAAGCCCACCCCTCAGCCCGGCGGACTTGCGATGATCGCAAGTACGATCTGCCTGTCCATAATGGGCAGATCGTACGTTGTTTTTATTACTTTACAACCATCGCAAGACAAACGTCTTGCGAGGGTTGTACAGTGTATGGACACCTTTAAGGTGCCCATACACTGCACGATTATCGTACGATAATCGTATGCGATCGGTTTTTCGTACGATAATCGAGCAGTGTGAACGGAGACGTGCGACCGTTTCTACTGTACGGTCGCACGTCTTCTGTCGAACCAGCATGTTCGAAAACCAGCCGGGAATCGTACGATTCTCGGCTGGTTAGAACGGTGCTCGGAAGACAAATGCCGAACGGGCCGGTGTGCACACGCGCACACTGCCCGTTCAGCATTGCGGTCATCGGAAGCCCGCCCCTCAGGGGGGCGGGCTTGCGATGATCGAGAGTGCGATCTGCCTGTCCAAGATGGGCAGATCGTACGTTTTTTTAATCCCTGTACAACCATCGCAAGACTAAAGTCTTGCGATGGTTGTAGAGTGTATGGTCACCTTTAGAAAGAAAAGCTGTTTGTTGCAGTATAGCCTTTCCAGACTGATTCCTGAATGGGAGGGTCTGGGTTCATTATAATCAGCTGGTGGGCTTCCTGTGTTGTAATAAGGAAAGGTGCAGTGTCAGCATCCCTTCAGTACTAATTAACCTTTAAGGATTATCCTACCAAAAATGAAATTCCTATTACAAGGGATTCCTAAAATTTTACTTGTATCTTATTGCAGACTTCTGGGAAAATCAGTCAGCCAATCACAGAAGCAGGAAGTGGCATTTCTGGGGATGTTCTGTACACCAACTGGACTCCAGGACTCCATATTGCATTACATTTTTTGACAGATATAGAACATTACAGTGGCTACAGTATTACAGTATTTTTTAAAACATTTAATTCCACAATGGCTTTTGCAGCAATTATACAATATATGTTATGTTCATTTCTTGAGACTTTTTCATTTTTATATTTTTGGAGAGGAGTTACCCTTTAATTGTGTATTTTATATCTGCCAATGGCTTTAATTCCAGGTGAAAAAGGGAGCCAAACATGAACAGAACACCACTCATATGACCTGTTTATTTATTTTTTCAAGAGCAGTGACAATTGAACCTATATAGGACAAGAACAAGTTACTCTAGTAGACCGCCACTAACTTTCTTGACAAAAAGCTTAAAGTGTACTTCTACTCTTGCAGCTAAATTGGGATAACACCTAGCTTATATTTGTTACATGTTCCCATTCACATAGCATAAGCTAAAAAAATAAATAAAAATGCTATTTGCAGTTCAGATAGCTTTTTACTTGGGTTAGGGTTCCATGGCTTCTTAATGGTTAAAATTCCTACTTGCTTCTCCTTTCAATTTCACCTTTCCCATTGTCTGCATTGCATTTTGCAGAAATAGTGAAATTGTGCTGAAATCTTCTCCAGCCTGTGATTTCAGTGAAATGAAAACTCAAATTTTCACTCATCTCTACTGCTATCTAGTGTCAAGGCTAGGATTCACTTTCAAGTAGAACTGAAGCCCAAACTTTTTTTTCTTTCGTTATGGATAGCATAAGGGAGGGTTATAACCCCTATCAACTATAGGAAGTGAGAGGAAATCCTCCCAAAGTGAGGGAAATCCCTGGCAGAACTGGTGTCCCCATTAGAAGACTTCCTGTTCGGATGACAACCCAGAATTTTGGATTTTCTTTTAGTATCTCTTTCAGTGTCAATGGTCACAAGGACGAATAGAGAGGGTGAATCTCCCTAATGGGGACGCAGACAGCAATAGAAACCTGACAGGTCTCCTAATCCCTCTATACTTTATCCAATACAAACAATTTTGGCTTCAGTTGCAGTTTCAGTGCAAACCATATTTTCACAAAAATGCAATGTAATTGCAGTAATTAACCCACAGCAACCAATCAGAAGTCATTCTTTGACTGACTTTAATCTGACTTCAGAAACTGAAACCTAATTGGTTGATATAAATAACTGAACTTCAGACATTATAATTACAATTTGTGCTCTATTATCATTCCCATAGAAGGGAGGACATGCTGTGAAATAATCAAGAAAATAATTATATTTTTCCTTTTAATCATTTTTAATAGTTTTCAAAGAACAAATAAATATATATATATAGTGCTTGAATGATCCCCCGGCTTCTCTGTGATTCGTTCGAGGGCCAGTGGGAAGAGCTACCTCTGCAGTGGAGGGAGCTATATCATGTTCTGATTGGCTAAACAAAGTTACAGTGATTGATCAGAGTCTGATGACGATCCCTAGGCAGCTCACACATGATTGGCTGCTGAGTTACATTTAGGGCATGTGACAATGAATGATGATAGGCATCCAAGCCTCCACTGAAAACGGTGGAGGCTTGAATGACAGAAAAACCAGTGTGTCATTGCCGGTCTCATCTCACCCTCCAACAGCCTTGTAGATAGAGTCATTCTGTGACACCTATGTTCAGACGCTGCCTGTACCTCACCTTTTGTGAGTAGGTTTTTATTGTTTCGTATTTATTTACAATAAATGATAATGCACAGGAGAAGGCACTCTCTTGGTTTATG
>NW_017306307.1:1814026-1823349 GCF_000935625.1 Nanorana parkeri
ATATAGGGACCTGGAAAGCAGAGACAAGGCTAATAGCAGTAGTGCCCTCAGGTTAGGGTACCTTCTCCATTTGCCAACTATTCCTATACCCCAGCAACGTGTATAGATAATTACATTTTTCTTTAGTCATCCTATAGATTCAAACATAACTGGGAGCCAATGTTTTAATGAGTTGGCTAATGGGCAAGTCAGGCAGTTCTTACTGCTGTCACTTCAATACATAGCAAGACATAGGAACATAGAGTGGTGGCAGAAAAATAGCAGGTGGTCCATTGAGTCAACCCCTTATTGAGTTTTTTTGTTGGCTTACCTTTTTTTAACCTTATTTGTCTGCGTATACATGTACATTTGTCTCAAATATGAATCTCTTTTTTAAATCCTGTATTAAATTCTAGTTAATACAGACCGATTATTACTAAAAAGGTTTCTTCTTTCCTGTTGGTAACAGAGTACTCATCAATAAGGTGAGACAGTTTGTGTCTTTAAACTCACCTTGTACAAATATTACTGTAATGTCAGTGTGACTAATACAGAAGAATGAATGATTTCTAAGCGTTTATCAAAGTCACCATCAACTGGATTAAAATGACAGCAATGCCTTTGACTGACTGCTGCCGACTGCGAATACAAAGTAATCCAGCACGCAAGCACGCCAACCCACATTACCTAAGATTGCTAAATCCATTAGATCAATATCATTTTGTGACTGTTATTACAAGGATGACTCACTGAATGGGAATGGGTCTCATACATGTGTATGGGCTTCAGCATTGCCCTATTTTACAACAGGGATGCTTGTAGAGGAGCAGCCTGCAGGACCCCTTACCAATCCAAAAATGTTCACCCCTCTGGCTTCTGGTGGCTTCTGGGACCCCTAGATGTCAAAGCACCGTCCAGGAATGGGGAGGAAGTCATTGCATGATATCAAGTTAAAGATGATGCAAACCTCTGATCTTTTAGGACTGATGGCTCTGACGCTGAAAGAAGCAGATATGTCACAGGAGGGTTACAGTAGTATTAGAGATGAGGTTAGGTTAGTGATAAGGTCATTGGTGAGGTTTTGTTTAAAGTGTTTAATATGTATGTCCAGCCAAAACATTTTTCTCCATTCAGAGGGAGAAAAGATTAAAGCCCCTGTATGGTTCTACTGCTATCTGAGGCTCCATTAGAGAGATTTCCTGTTACTGTAATATTTATAACAGATCAGGCAGACAGGAAATACAGTAAGGAAAATTTGTGACGGGTACACCCAATAGGAAAAAGCTTGCAGTGACCATAACACTGCCCATATAACTTTAAGGAGTTGTAAAGTCCCAGCATACACCATCCTGTTATAACATCAGCATTGTAATGGGAATACATACTAGAGTTGTTTTTGAGAATGCAATCAAAGCTTACCTGAAAAAAATCTATTTTATGTAGTGAGTGCTGCCTTTCATCTGCTCATCACTTTGATTCACTTGCTGGATTCCCAGTGTGCTTTGCTTCTCTTTCCCTGATGCTTGATGTCCTGCAATTTCAATGTCTCAAGACTACATATCACATAATGCACTGCTTCCTGCAATCACGAAACAAATGTTTCTTTAGCATTAATTAATGATTAGAAACAGCAGAGCACATCTGCACATTTGTTGCACATTTGTTGGTGCCTAGACACCTTGCTTTTCTAATCCCCACATGTCCAGGCTGTGGCCCGAGGGCACTTGTGCAGCCTTCAGACCCCAGCAGTCAGTAGCTATTCTGTAACATGTCCCCATTCTCTGTCTCCACCAGCAAGTCTCTAGTAGGGTTTTCAACCGGACAGTCCGGTTTTGGTGTGTTGTGTACGGGTGCCCTGCCAGTGGGCACCCGGACACATCACACTCCGTGGCCGTGCCGACACTTTAAATTTTCTGACAGGTGCGGCTGCTGAGGTCCTTGTCAAGCCCGATCTGAGCAGCCGCACCGCCGGAACTTCCTCTTCCTCCCTTCTTATCCCCCTTAGAAAGCAGCTGCTGCTGCTATAGTCTGGTGTATCATGTCCACCATCTCTGTCTACCTCCTACAGTATAGGAAATCCAAAATATTCTGGTTGTCCCTGGAACAGAAGGTAAGCTGACATGTATAGTAGGTACAGCCAGTTGCTGTGTTTGCAGTAGCCATTGGAGTCCATGTAAGGGGTAAGGGACCCTTTGTGCACAGTAATTGCCAACAAACCATCACAATATGAAAGAGTGGGCAAGCTAAAAGGAGAAAGTAAAGCCCTGGAGCCCAACCTGAAGCCCTTGGGTCCCCAAAGGCAGCAGTCAGTGTTTTCCTTTCCTAGGTGGATTCTACTAGCTAAATAATGTTATGTATTTATTCACACAGCCTTACTTATTCTATTCTGTCCATCCTTTTTTCCCCCTAACATTTTATAATCAGTTTTGCTGACTCAGTCTCTGACTATTTTCTGCAGCATTACATACCCTGTACATGGGTGAACACACTTGAGGCCCCTTATGTTAAGTAAGTTGACCACCACTGGAATAAAGGAAATACTCATAAAATAGGGGGAAGAGTGCTAATGAAAAGCATGGCGACTATGTTATGAGCAGAAAATATGACCATGATGGTCCTAGCTTCCCGGCTAAAGTGGCACCAGGCACCATCTTTCTCCATAATGGCCTTACTTGTGTCAGATGTTCCTTCGGTAGAACAATTAGGATTCTCTTTCTTTGTGTCTATCTAACATTGATAACTTAAACACTTGACAAATCTCCTCTGTTAACTGTAAAAATCATAAACAGTGTTATCACGGCTGCCTTCATCTTCAGTGAGCCGCCTAAAATTGTCCACGGCAACTAATCTCCAACCACTGATAACCGGTGTATGAAAGCATTTCTCCATTGAAGTCTGCAGACAGTTTTAATTGTTTATTGTAAAATATCTGTACCATCTTTATTGACATATGAAACAAGCCTTTTACTCTGTTTTTTAAACCTAATCTTTTCCATATATGTTGAACGTGAAGTACTTCCTTTGCGAAGACCAAGAGAGGATATTGTGAAAATAAGACATAAAACATACTAGGGGCACATAGGGATTTTATAAGGCCAAGGTCAGTAAACCAATGCAAGCAACCAGGATTCATATTGTGATCTATAATAGCAAAGTGAGACCTGATTGGTTATTTGTAGGCCATTGCATTTTGGATACCATGATCATAATGCAGATTTGTTTTTGGAGTAAAACAGAACTGGTAATTACAATGGTTTCTCTTAAAGTGTATCTAAAGCCAAACCATATTTTTTTACAATGGGGACACCGGTTCCAGTCACAATGTGTATGGGTCATTTTACTGGTCACAATCTCACCATACCATCTTTGTACAATCAACTTTAGGTTTACCAAAACTATGTAATATAAGGAACTACCTAATCTATCCAATCAGGCAGGCACTTGTACTCCAGAGTTGCTAGCAAATCTAACAGAGATAGTATAATCAGATTGTAATGTGTGGTGAGTTTAGGAGGGGATTAATTTCACATTTGAGAGATTTCTTCTGAAATCCTATTGAATGTACAAGGCAGAAAGTGAAGGAAAAAATCTCCAATGTGACACATGGATCGCAAAAATAAACTGAGAGGGATTTTAAACATTTCCTACTACAGGATACACACTAGTATAATAAACTACTACAAAATATTTTGTACCCTTTCCTATTCCATTCAAAACTAAAAAAAGTTCCACCAAGGGCTGCCAGTACAGAGTAAGACCAACCTCCTACTGACTCAATTGTATTAGACCTGTCATTCTGGTACTCAATACCTAAAAAAAGGGTGAAGAGTTTGGAGAAGGCGGGAGAAGTGAACAATCTAGGACAACATAGATGAACTGGAAAGTGAGCCGAATTGGAGAATTTTTACAAATCAGCTATTTTGGCCTAGATTGATCACTTCTCCCACCTTCTCCAAACTCTTCACCCTTTAGTGAATAACCCTGTTATTATTTGATCAATAGGCTATTTGTGAATGGCAAGGTAACCTAGGTTTCTGGGTACATGCATTGTTGCATCTCTTGCATAAGATCACCTAACAATATGGAAGATGCTTGATAAGTAGAAGATATCCAATCTGAGATATCCATTCTCTGTTTTTGTTTTTTGTAAGCAATCTCTTGTTTCCCCCACTTAAGTGTGCACTCTAAGTATATATAAAAAAACAAATTAATAAAGTTATGTATTTATTATTTCCTCATTTTTTTAACTGCAAGCAGTGCAAGTACCTGCATTTGATTTGGTATTAACCTTTGAACAGTAGAGCTCAGAGTGGGAGGAAGAAGCAGCATAAGGAGCCATTTTGGAGAATTTTGTCCAAATCAGCTATTTTGGCCTAGATTGTTCACTTTGCCTTCTCCAAACTCTTCACCATTTAGTGAAAAACCCCGATACAGTATGGGACATTTATGTGTAATTACATAGAGATCAGTGCTAAGTGTGTACTCCTGTAGAAGGAAAGTCAGAAAATTATAGCTTTGTACAATACATTATGGTGTTGCCTGTACCTCTGAATAAATCTATATATGTATTTTTCTGTACTATAAATATATATTTACTAGACATGTGCACTAGCAAAAAAATAATTTAGTTTCATTTCGTTTTGATTCAGATTTTGCATTATTTCGTATTTTGGATTCGTGTCCGAAATTGAATTCGTTTCGGGATTCGGACGAAATTCGTTAGCGGTAGTCCGGTCGAAATTCCGTTAGGTAAAACAAAAAAGTGCGTGGGGTTCCCCCCAAAATCCATACCAGGCCCTTTAGGATTTTGGGGGGAACCCCATGCACTTTTTTTTTTATTTAACTAATCTAATCTAATAGATATTTAACTAATCTAATCTAGATTAATCTGGTATGAATTGGGGGGGGAACCTCACGCTTTTTTTTTTCATCTTCTGCAGACTGTAAAAAAAAAAATCGAATGTAATTTTGCTGCAACGAAAGTTTGTCCAATAAACGGAATTTCGTCCAGACTACCGCTATCAAATTTCAGGGGATCGGAAATTCGGATTCGTCTGCATTCGTTTTAGCTGTAATTTGGATACATCCGAATCTCCGAATTTCCGGAATTTCGTCCGAATTGCCATTCGGAACTAAACTAATCGCACATGTCTAATATTTAAAGTGACAATAAACTCAGGAGTTAAATCTAAAAAATGCATTTAACTACCTTGAAGGAGAACTATGAGATGAGTGATTTCCACTCACCTCATAGTACTAGCCGACCTGTGACAATGAGACTGTCACAGGTCGGCTCAGTAGATCGGGAGGTGAGCGGACACATACCAGGTTTGCTCACCTCTCGATCCTGTCACGGCTCTCTGCCGTGACAGGGGGAGGGGCTGGATTCCCCTCTCCCCGCTCCGATCTGCCAGCGCTGACTGGCGGAACGGACAGGGGAGGGGGCGTGTACAGCTGGCTCTGCCTCTAGATAGGCAGAGCCAGCTGTCACTCACGCAGCTGGGCGGATCCCGTCATCTACGTCGGGATCTGCTCTGGCTGCGGCGTCTCAGTATACCGCAAGCTGTAGCTCGCGGTATACTGAGCTTAGGGTAACGGGAGGACGCTAGTTTGTGTCCTCCCGTTACCCTAAGGAGAACTATGGGGAAAAACACTTACCCCATAGTTCTCCTTTAACTATTAACAAAAATGTATCTTATTTGTGTATCACTCGGCTGTAGAGCCTCAAATCATCTCTGAATTGGTGCTGACACTGTCCTTTCTTCTGAAGGGTGGCTACTTTTGTTCCGAGTGATGCACAAATAAGATACATTTCTGTTAATAGGGTATTCGAAAACATTGTTAAGATTTAACTCCTGAGTTCAGTGTCACTTTAACTAATGATGTTAAAAAAATACAAACTTAGCTGGGTTGCTTGGAGTTAGGCTTTGATTTATTTATCTTACTTAAGTCAATTTAACATTATGCTGGCCATACACTGCTCAAATTTTGGCTGCTTCCTGCTGAAATATTTGAGCCATGGGTAGCCCAGTTGGCACCCCCCATCATGCGCACCGCCCCCCCACCCCCACCCACGAAAATTCTCAGTCAAACAGGGTTTGCATCCAATAAGATGTATGCTGTTAAGTGTGAATGGGAGAATAGGTGGAAGTTCGAAGTATGTATGGCTAGCTTCAGACTACCGTGTCCACAAGGTGAAAATGCTGCTTCATGATTACACTGCAGAACTGCTGCAGATTTACACCATTAAAGAAAGTAGAAAAATAAAGGGTCTACTAGAAAGCTTTGTTTTTTTTTTGTCAATTGCTTAAAATTCATTTAAAATTAAATTTCTACACTTTCCATAGAGTAACAACATTGCTACATGAATTATATCTACACCTACCTCTAAGAAATTAAAAAACAAAAGTCATGGACTAATAGGTTCTGTGCCAATAATACATTTCACTGTTGGCTACACTGAACTCCGGTGCTGCAGCATCTTATACAAATTAGGATTTTGGCATGCTTCATCTTGCTTATGGAGGCACACCTTGGATCACTATAGGACCGGTTCATACAGCACCAGAGGGAAACACATCTATTGGAAAGTGAACAATAACGGCATAAATCAAGTGAAACAAACAAACATTTGCTCTACATGAAGAAATTATCGGTAATAAAAAGATGAAAGGTACGGCTTGTTGGAGGCTACCTTCAAAGCTACCATAGCTATTTGGATATAATGAAAAGCTGGTTTTTAATATATTTGCATGCTCTGTAATTGAAGAGAGCCCTCCGCCAGCAAAGGTGTCATTTATTTTTCCAGAAAGAATGAGACGTTTGATGATTTAAAAGGGATGCCAGCTCCAGTTCTGAAGGATAAATAACACACAGACTTTCATCAAGTAAGAGCAGATGTGCCTCTGAAATAAAAGCTGATCGGTGGATGGAAAGTTTGGAGATGGAACGTTCGGATTGACATTTCTATAGAGCTTGGCAGAGAACAGATGGCCGAACACAATTCACTGTCCCAATTTTGGAGGGTAATCCTAGTTTTTTTGATGGAAAGGAGCAGGCGTTAGGAAAATGGATATAGTCCGTGTACCCATCGCACTCAGAGCCGCTGCTCCATAAATGGAGGGTGGATGCAGCAGGTGTCAGCAGGTGGCTTCCGTTAAAATATCAGTAAAGGATGGACACCGGCACTCCAAGGCAAGTTTAGTACATATTTATTAAACCGCAAAACTACTTATCCACTCCCTTGTTATCTCTCGTCTTGACTATTGTAACTCCCTCCTCATTGGCCTTCCACTACACAGGCTCCTCCCCCTTCAGTCTATCATGAATGCAGCTGCCAGACTCATTCACCTTACCAACCGCTCAGTGTCTGCATCCCCCCTCTGCCAATCGCTACACTGGCTTCCACTCGCCGAGAGGATAACATTCAAAATATTAACAGTCACCTATAAAGCCATCCACAACTCTGCCCCCGGATATATCTCAGACCTTGTCTCAAAGTATTACCCTAACCGTCCCCTCCGCTCATCCATTGACCTCCTGCTTTCCAGCTCCCTTGTCCACTCCTCCCATACTCGCCTCCAGGACTTCTCTAGAGTCTCTCCCATCCTCTGGAACTCTTTACCCCAACCTGTCCGTCTATCTCCCACCTTGACTGCCTTTAGGCGTTCCCTAAAGACTCATCTCTTCAGGGAAGCCTATCCCACCTCGACCTAACCACTGAACCTTCACATTCTCGCATAATTCATTCCCCACACAGCTACCTCCTCATGTATCATTTCCACCTCCTCTTTCAGAATGTAAGCCCTCAGGGGCAGGGCCCTCCTTATCATCTTGTATTGTATTGTAACTGTAATGTCTTCCTTATATTGTAAAGCGCTGCGCAAACTGTTCGCGCTATATAAATCCTGTATAATAATAATAATAATAATATTAACGTACTAGTTGCAAGTAGAACACTATATACAACGTTTCGGGGTCTCACAGGATCCCCTTCATCAGGAAAACAAGTGAACAGGTGGCCAAACACTGTCCCAATTTTGGAGGGTAATCCCAGTTTTTTTGATGCAAAGGCGCAGGCGTTAGGAAAATGCATATGGTTCACTGAAAATGTAGGTGGGGTTGACCTTACCGGTGTTCGACTTAAAGTGTATTTCCACTTTCGCAGGCAAATTTGGTTAACACCTATTTTATATTTGTTACATGTTCCCATTCACATAGCATAAGCTTAAAAAAAAGTTTAAATAGTTTTTGCTTGGGTTAGGGTTTTAAGGGTTAAAATTTCTTCTTGCTTCTATTTCTTTGAAATGCTTGGAGGGGCTGTGAGGGATGAGGGGGTTTTGTCCATTTAGAGGTGGCTTGTCCATTGTATGTTAAAGCGGACCTTTACACTCAAAAATCAAATTCTACCAATGCATCCCTCTATGTATGATGAATAATAATAACATAGACATGTCAGGTGTAAAATGCTGTGATTTTGAAATACTTACACTTGCAGAGCATTCACTTCCTGCTTTGAAAGGGAAAAATGACTTCAGTTTGCCAACGCAGCGCACACTGGGATTGCCTTGTCATCAGCAGAGCATTGCTGGGAAATCTCATCTGTAATCTCATGACATCTCAGGAAATGGCATTTTCCTCCCCTGAGATGATGTGCATGGTCACATGTCCTAGTCACAAGTCTAGTCACATGTGCCAGAAATCCAGGAAGTAAAGGGAGAGCTAGTAATCTGCCCTTAGTAAACATGGTCACTGTCAGAAGGCTGGGGAAAAAGAGAAACAAGGTATGCAAAGACTACAAAGCCGGCAATTATCTAGAAATATGTGTTTGTAGATTGTCATTACTAAACATTTCTAAAGGTGTATGTTGCTTTTTTTAAAAGATGTTGGTAAAGGTCTGCTTTAATGAAGCTTGTCAGATAAACACAATCTTCAAATTTCAGTCCCAAGTCTTTCTATAGGGACAGATCACTTTAAAAGGGCTGAGAAAAACCTGGAATCAGCATTCTTGCCTAAATAAAACAAAACATATAAAAAGTAAGAATTTTTTTTGATTATTATTTTTTTGTATGCTGTGTGAACAGGAACACAAACCGAACATATAGAGGGGTTTTCTCACATTTTACTGCAAAAGTGAAAATATACTTTAAAGTAGAACTAAAGCCAAACGTTTTGGTTAGAGTAAGGGAGGGTTATAACCCCTGCCAGCTCCCCCCCCCCCCCCCCCCCACTGGCTGTAGCGCTCCATATCTCATCGGATCCCCGCTGCCTCTGCCCATAAAGGCGGGGGAGAGCAGCAGGGATCCGGGGAGAAGCTGGAGCCTGTGCCGCCCCTCTTCTCCCTG
>NW_017306307.1:1823487-1826039 GCF_000935625.1 Nanorana parkeri
CCCCCCCCCCCCCACACCCTCTATGTCATATTGTGGAGATTCCCATTCACTTCCTGTTCAATAGCCACAAAAAGAAGTGAGAGGAAATACCTCCAAAGTTAGGAAAATCTCCGGTGGTAGCAGGGTCATCGGAGATGGTGTCCCCATTGGACGATGTCCCATCTATTCCTGTTCTGGTTCTGGTGACGACACAAAATGTGGGATTTTCTTTCACTTTTGGTGAAACCAGGATTAGCAGGACAAGCAGAGAGGGTGAATCTCTCTTATGGGGACACAGACAGCAATACAAATCTGCCATGTTCTAATCCCTCTCTAATCTATCCAAAACTGAAAAAAAGGTTTGACATCAGTTGCACTTTTGTTTCACAATGTCCTTGGGTCTGGGTTCATTATAACCATCTAGTGCACATTCAGTGCTCTAATGAGGAAGGTTGCAGGCTCTGAACCTCTTTAGTTAACACTTAGTGGGTATCTCATTACAAATGAAATTCCTACTGCAGGGGTTGCAATTGTACCTGTATCTTAGTGCAGACTACTGAAAAAAATCATTCAACCAATCATAGAAGCGCTAAAGGACATTTTTGGGGGCATTCCATACACCTACTGTGTACAGAACATCTCCAGCAAAGTACAATGACATTGTAGCAGTTCTTGGTTCTGTCAGTAGGCACCTTAAAACCCCCCATATACTCAAACCCAACGTTTACATGATTTAAGAGTGGTGTGGTGCCAATCACTCAAGGGTCTTTCACAAAAGTTTTCTACACTGAAGGAGTGAGTGTAACCACCCAGGGAATGTGTTATTTCCAGGATAACCAGGTAGAATAAAGGGGGGAAAAAAGACTGAAAAAAGAAAATGAATGCAGCCACCACATCTAAGAACTGGTATACCGCAATATAAATTAATTTTATTTTTTGAGTGTGCTTAGATACATTTTATGCAAAAAACCAACTCGAGGCATTTCATTAGTCAGGATCAATAGAAATCTCAAGTGGGAAATGTACAGGAAAAGTCAAGATTTGCAGCTGCTTATATTTTTGGACATATTGACTTTTTCCCTCATACAGCTTTCACTAAAGGTCACTTCTGCTCTGTAAAAGGTTAATTTTATAACTGATTGTATTGACTATAGCAGCTTATTTTATGAGATTACTTTACTTACCCATTAGACCAGAATTTTAATGTTACAAAATAGTTTTTAGTTCAGATCAGTATTTGTTGTTATGAGATCCCTCTCATGTGTTTAGGGATGGTAATTAGAGTGACCTCCCCGGGGCAAATAGAATTACACCCTTGCTTTTCCAGGCTCTACACAGAGCGCAGTCACTGACAGCAAGGGTGAAACACTGCAAACTAGGGAATGTATCAGATGCCCTCTATATGCTCGCTGCTTATCTTGTCATATAGATATTTTTAGTTATGACTCATCAGAATATCATTTATTTATGCCAACATTGCAGCACAGTGTTCCTGCCCACAAAGCTTCTTAAAATGCAAGGGGCGCAGTGCTTTGGGTCATTGTGTGATTTAATGTGTTGCTGTACAGAAAAGCATATACATTTCCATACTGGAGCAAGCAATGACTTCATATTCCTCACATATCAATAATCACAAATAACCAGGATCAAATCAAGATCAGAAAAGGTCTTTTTGTGGCTAGAAGAGCCGTATAAGAGTATTGATACTTAGATTAGAGGTCTGGAGGAAACTAGATACAGATAGCATTGCATTTCTTGGAATGAGAGCTGAAGAGATGCAATAGCATTTTCATCCCTCCTTATGTATTATCTACCGTACTAAGGAAAAAACAAAATACACAGTTGAATAACATACACTGATAAGCCATAACATTATGAACAGCCACCTAATATTAGGTCTCTTTTTTGCCCCAGAACAGCCCTTACCCGACAAGCCATGGACTCCACTAGACCTCTGAAAGTACGCTGTGGTAACTGGCACCATGCCATCAGTAGTAGACCCTTTAAGTCCTGTAAGTTGCGAGGTCGGGCCTCCATGGACCAGACTTGTTTTTGCAGCATATGCCATGGATGCTTGGATTGAGATCTGGAGAATTTGGAGTCCAATTCAACACCTCAACTTTGTTGTGTTCCTCAAACCATTCTTGAACCATTTTTGCAGTGTGGGAAGGTGCATTATCACGCTGAAAGAGGCCACTGCCATCAGGAAATACCGTTTCCCTGGTGGTGTACTTGGTCAGCAACAATGTTTAGGTAGGTGGTACGTGTCAAAGTAACATCCACATGAATGGAAGGACCCAAAGTTTCCCAGCAGAACATTGACCAAAGTATCACACTGCCTCCTCCTGCTTGCTTTCTTCCCATAGTGCATCCTAGTGCCATCTCTTCCTCAGGTAAGCAACACACACGCACCCAGCCATCCACCTTCTTCCATTGCTCTGTGGTCCAGTTTTAATGTTCACCTACCCATTGTAAGCGTTTTTGGTGGCAGACATGGGTCAGCATGGACACCCTGACCGGTCTCCAGCTACATAGCCTGGGGCTCCTGGGATTTGTGCATCCCCGTTTTAATG
>NW_017306307.1:1826063-1829224 GCF_000935625.1 Nanorana parkeri
TATATATACATATATATATGTATATATATATAAGGGATGCGCCAATACCATTTTTTCCAGACCAATTAACGATACTTGCCCAAGTACTCCAAGATGCTAATTACTGATAATTTTTTTTATTGTCATGTGACAGTTTTTCTAAAAGAATACAGACTAATGATTTCAGGACAGTGGTGGTGCGTGAAGGCCCAGTCGCAGCTGCAACCGCTGCAACCCTGCTAATTCCCTTGAAAATGCCAAGATTCAATACTGGTATCTGAACTGGTATCTGTGCATCCCTACTCCTCACATGCATCAGTGAGCCTTGACCTTGTTGCCGGTTCACTGATTTTCCTCCTTTGGACCACTTTTGATAGGTCCTGACCACTGCACACTGGGAACATCCCACAAGAGCTGCAGTTTTGAAGTTGCTCTGATTCAGTCATCTAGCCATCACAATTTGCCCCTTGTTATTGTTGCTCAAATCCTTACACTTGCCCATTCTTTCTGCTTCCACCACATCAACTTCAGGAACAAAATGTCCACTTGCTGCCTAATATACCCCACCCACTTCCTGATGCCATTGTAATGAGATCAAGGTATGCTGCAACAGATAAGAGACTACAGTTAAGATACAAGAGATGATCAGAGACTAGAGCTATGCTGCATGAGATGATCAGAGACTACAGGTAAACTACAAGAGATAGAGACTGCAGACATGCAACACAAGATGATCAGGCACTACCGGTATGTTACAGGAGATGATCACAGACGACAACTATATTAAAAAGATGGTTTAGAGATTACATCTATGCTAGAAGAGATGGCTATGCTACAACCGATGATCAGAGACTACAGCTATGCTACAAGAGATGATCAGAGATTATCGGTACATTATAAGAGATGGTCAGTGACTGCAGACATGCTATAGATCAATGCTTTCACATCTGTGCTCCCAACAGCGCTCTTAAAATGTATCCTGCACAGCAAGATCCATTATAAAAGGTCAGAGGAAAAAGAAGAGAAAAGGGACAGCACAGAAAAACTTAAATAGAAACCAGGCTAAAGAATATTTCTACTTCTATGTCTTAACAAAGCACCAAAACACTGTCTGCGGGGGCCGTAAGGGCCAGAGTGCTGAATGCAGCCCTATGGGCTGCAGGTTGGGCACTAGGTGTGTAAGCAGTTCAGTTACAGGAGGTGTAGCTCTTACTAAGTCTACAAAGCTTGACATGACATGACCACTTTGTCTCGCATATCATTCTGAAATGGGCTATATTGAAATAAATAATCCCAGCATCAGTGTGGTTGTATAACTGCTAGAAAACTCTGCCCAGCATGTGTCTGGGGTGTGTTTCTCTTCATCAAGTGGATCACACAAGACCCACACATGAAAAGGAATTCATGTCCCCAGGAGGTTGCAGAGACAGGAGGTCGCGGCCTGGATGATGTTGTCTGCCTGTGGGTGTCAGGGAAAAGTCATGTGCCATCCGTGACCTCACAGACTTCATTCATTGCTTTTCTTTGTGAGTCCCAAGCTGTCTGATATTTCTATTTCCCCATTTAAAATTCCTTATCTACATTATCTATGTGGTCAGCCAACCTGGCGCAAGAGGGATAATAAATCAAACTATTTAAGTGACATTAAAGTCACATTCCCTCCCCCCTCCCCAATGCTGCTAAGGACTTATCTTAATTGATGCCTCTTGATCCGATCATCTTCTTCTTTCCGGTAGTTGTCAGCAGTCCCTCCAGCGCTGATGCCGGTCTCTGATCCAGCGCTGAGTGCTGTGTCTTCTGTGTCCCACGGTATCTGTCCGCGTGCAAGCTGCCAGGCTGCGTGCATTCGCTTACCTTGTGTCTCTCACCTTCTCCCGGCGGAAGATCTCTACTGCACATGCACCCCCCCATGATTTTCTTTAAACAAGTCTTCGTTTAAAAGGATGCCGATACCGCCGATTTCCAACTTCCCGATCCTCTTCCTACAGAGAGTGGAGACTGTCAGTCATCGCTCCCCACAGGGGTTACCCCTCCCCTCTCCGATCCTCCAGCGCTGAGTGGAGGAACGAACGGGCGAGGGGGTGGGCACAGCTGGAAACAGTCGCCCGCCACGCACCAGTAGAAGAGGGGGGGGGGGGGGGGGGAGGGCGCACAGCTGGCTCTGCCTTTAGAGAGGCAGAGCCAGCTGTCAATCAGACCGTGGGGTGGATCTCGACTATTGTCAGTATTGTCATGATCTGTACCGGCTGTGGCGTGGCTCTGCACTGTCAGGATATAGGGAGCAATAGCCTGCTATATACTGAGTTTTGGGTCACCGGAGGACATTAGTATATGTCCTCCCGTGACCCTGAAGAGAACTATGAGCAAAAAAGGTTGTCCCATAGTTCTCCTTTAAGTTAATCTATAAATTTTCTCATTATTCTTCATATTGATCCCTGTGAAGACCTACCTTTTCGGGTTCATTTAGGTTCTCCTAACCTTAGTCCGAATCAGGAGAGCAAGTTAGGGTGACAACACTGCTTCTACATAGAATCAGTGCATGACAAGGGCATTGTATATGGCTCCTAGTGGTCCAATACCCAAACAATTAAAATCACATATGAACCCTTTGTTAATGGATGACATGACACTGGTCTTGGATTTTAGTGGCCACAGCAGCCATATTTATTATTCAGTACCAAAGCCAAATTTAACAATTTTAACAAATTAACTGACCACAGGAGTTAAGGTCCTTGATGTGATATCTACCACCAAAATACCTAGTATCTGCCCATATGGCGCCCAGCCGCACAACACCGACTCGAGGACTTGTAATCTAACATCAGTTACTGAGTAACTATAGATAGACCCGTTAAGACAGGGATGCCATACCAAAGACGACTCCCCACTGTCACTTAAACATCAAAAGAATATGTTGCACCTCAAATACCCTAATATCCTGACCGGCTGCAGTGACAAGAAAACAGGAAAAACGGATAGAAAAAAGGACAAAGAAGCCAAGAAGGTAGAACGAGAAAAGAGTGCAAAGGCAATAAAAAACAATCGCAAACAGGGTGGAAGGGCGGGAAGCTGTTTTCTCCCTGCAGACCCCACCAAGACGGGAACTTTCCTTCCTCGGAGAGCCGCCTATACCCCACCTCACAGCACCCTGACCAATCAGGTAAACGACACTAAAACACCCC
>NW_017306307.1:1829376-1837261 GCF_000935625.1 Nanorana parkeri
GATCAAACAATCAAACAACTTAACCCTCGCTAAACCCAGTTAGCCTCTCCAAGACCCTGTCAAGTTGGTCTTCCACAGACACCTCCGTCTGCTGCTCCAGGCCTGACTGTAAGTGAGCATTGTCACCTCAGGAAAGAAGTTGTGTTACTGGCAGGATCACCCGGTGGAAATAATGGAAAAAAAGGAAACGAATGCAGCCGCCACATCTAAGGACTGGGAAGCTACACTATATAACATTTTTGTTTTTGGTTTAGATACGTTTTAAAGAAGCAGCTACCACTGCAAGAAGATGTACTGTAGATGAAAAAGACAGAATTCGTTACTATCGGCCTAAAATAGAAAGGAAGACAAATTATGTACTTGAAGTTAATCTTCCAACGAGAGTCGTGACTTCCTCCTCACACTAATCATACCAAATCCCATTGTTTGGCTGTGAGTTTTGTCTTAGGGTTTTCCATGTATTATATAGTACAGACAGTCAACATGAGGTGAGCCTGCGAGAACAGCACTGCTAAGTCCAATGGAATGACGTTGATTCAACTGAAAATTCTCCTGCCAAGGGGCTGTGAAAACATGTCAGAAAGATGAACAGCCCATTATATGTAACAAATGAATACTAACTTCTGTGTAAAGCTATGTAGCTGCGGTGAGGAACAGCTTAGTACAACCTTATTTGAAGTAATTATGTCACACAGTAGTAATGCGGTGCATCACTTTTAAACTATGTACAAATCATATTTTGATGCACATTTGCACTCTGTTATCAAGTAATGAGCTAATGAGAAGTCAGGACTTTGAGTCCTCCAAGTAAAGGGAACGTCTATTGTAGGGATGCACCGATACCGATGCAAGCATCGGTATCGGCCGCGATACCGAGTATTTGCATGAGTACTCGTACTCGTGCAAATGCTCGGATGTCTAAAACGAGTACCTGTGTCTGCCATCTTCCACCGCCGCACACAGCACACAGGACCGCGTCTGCATTCATTCAAGATGGCCGCGATCTCCTTCTCCACGGGCGAACGGCCGAAAGCAGACTCCGCCTTCAATTCCTCTGTCCTCACTCGTGATTGGTGGGGAAGCCTGTCAATCATCCAATCGGCCAATCAGCATGAGAAGAGGCCAGCATTGACAGATGACTAGGCTGTGACACGAGGGGATGAAGCAGACGGAGACGACGGAGAACAAGGTTATTGTATCCATACCAAAAATTGTGTTTTCAATGTGGAATATACTGAAAAAATGTTTTTTCCACCTTTAATGTAACCTATAATCTGTACAATGTAATTAAAAACAAACTGAAATCATTAAAGGGAGAAATTAAAAATGAAAAACTTACAATAACATGGTTGCAAAAATATGCACACCCATAACCACTTGAAGACCGGGGTGTTTACACCCCCTTCCTGGCCAAGCCATTTTTCAGTATTCAGCACTGCGGTACTTTGACTGACATTTATTCCGTCATGCAACGCTGTACTGAAATGAATTTTATAACATTTTTTGGGGACAGATAGAGCTTTGTTTTGGTGGTATTTAATCACCACTGGAGTTTTTATTTTCTCCTATATTAAGGAAAAATTACCAAAAATTTAGAAAAAAAAACTTTCCCCTATATTATGTTATGAAACATTTATTACTAACTAATATTTTGTTGAAGCGCCTTTTGATTTTATGACAGCATTCAGTCTTTTGGGGTAGGAGTCTATCAGCATGGCACAATGCCGTCCAATAATCTAAAGAAGCAGTAAAAATGTCAGATTTTGTATTTTGACAAGTTTCTAACCCATATGGCAGGACAGTTAGGGGGTTATTCACAAAAAGGGAGAAAAGTTTGGAGAAGGCAGGAGAAGAAAACAATCTAGGACAACATAGCTGAACTGGAAAGTGAGCTGAATTGGAGAATGTATCCCAATCAGATATGTTGTCCTAGATTGTTCACTTCTCCTGCCTTCTCCAAACCCTTCACCCTTTTGTGAATAACCCTGTTAGTCTTTACTTTTTTTTTCTCTGTGTTTGTGACTTGTTTTTAATTAAAATAAAATCTGATTTAAAAAATAAAAAAAAAACTTCCTGATGCTTAGAGCCGACTTGGGATGCTGCAGCTGTCCCATGCCAGCTTTAGGACCAAGAGCTGTCCGATCCCATGGCTGCTCTTTCTACCCGCTCACAGCGGAGGGCAGTGACTGTCAGGGCGCGGTTGGCTCTGGCTCAGTTGTCAACTAGGCAGCTGGGGTGGATCCTAACAATATTTTTGGGATCCTTCTGGACCCTGGCATGGCTTTACCTTGCCATCTAATAGCGTTTCTTAGCCCACGACCAGCTAACTTTGGGTCAAAGGAGTATATTAGCAAACAAGCTATACCCCAAAAGGAGTTAAAGCAAAGAAAATGGATTGGCTTTACTTATTTACCTGTACCTATTTTTGAATAAGAATTTCAACAACATTGATATCTCTCCGATTTTCAGTTTTAATTCTAAATAACTTTTTTAAAAATGCAGAAATGCATTTGTGGCCCAAAGAGAAATCCAGATCCTATTGAACATCTTGATTGGCTTTAAATTAAATCACAGCCATAAAACTGATACATCTGTTGCTGCAGAAGTTAAAATAGATATAAACAAGTAAAAAAATCTCATATAAACGTTAATATGTAAATGACATTTCCAAAGTTCTTTTTAATTAACTCTGCAGCTTTCATTAAAGTAATACCTGGCATATTATACATTCCCTTCATTATACCTTATGTCATGTGTCATGGGCTATGTTAGCCTTTGCTAATGTTGTTTTGTTATTTCAACATGCCCCAGTACCCTATTTTTCTTTATTCATTTTTTTTCCATTGTTAACCTGAATTTTCCTTGTTTTGCGAAAATTGATAATTGATAAATAAAAAAACCTGGTGATTCTGCCATGAAGATCCTTGTAAGGTCCTTCCTGTTATGGGATCAAAACTATTGTACTCCTGCATTGTCTTGTCATTCTGTAATGGGAACCCATGGTTATACATTTATACAGCTCTGACATATACCACAGTACTGTACAAAGAACCTGTCACATCAGCCTTTGTATAGAGGAGCTTACAGTCTAATGTCCCCCACTGCCACACACTACAGTGTGTGACTACAGTTGGTCTTTCTGACGCACGTGGCACAGGTCTGGTCCACCGCTGTATCAGGAAGCCAGTCCAGAGCAATGATGTACAGCCAATGCTGGAGCAAGTGCATGTAGACAGTAAGTGGCTTAAAAACGCTGGTGACAGTCTTATTGCAAATTAAATGTCTTCCAATTAGAGTGCATATCTAAGCCGACATTCATTGAAATGTGGCAGTGATCTAGTAGAATATGTATTTACTTCCACTGCACCCCTGCTGGTCCTGGGTATGACTGTGTTGCTCCTGGAACAGATGTATTCTGGGGCCTCCTTCACAGATTTGCACACACATGCAAGTGTTTCTCATTCGGTCTGAGCCAGGAGGCAATCTCGTTAAATTTATTTCTGGCTCACACATACTCCTGGTAACCCAATTCCCCGCTACGGCTGAACAGAGAGCTGGGCCCGGCCAATTCAAGCAGGAACATCTATCAATAGAGCCTCATTCACCTGGGCCTCCTGCTTTTGTTTTATTTAAATGCAAGATACAGTGATCTGGGAACTATAGTATTTGTTTTGCATCTATATGTAAAATGTCTATGTATCTACATATAATTGACAAGGTGCAAGGCTGTGGCAGGGGCTGACTTGTGTCAGACTTTCATGAACACAACCAAGCCAGCATCCCCGTCCAAGAAGTAAAAGTCTTCCAGAGAGAAGAGCAGATAAAGGCATTGTCCTTCCCATGACATCCCACACATACAGTGTGGGTAATACAACCCCTTAAAGTGTCATTACATGTTACTTAGAATTCCAGAACCTAACATGAAAAAATAAATCAGACGGTGGGTCCACTTTAATTTTATACCAGAGAGAACGTATAAATAAAATAGTAATGCGTTGTAAATGCTCAGTATGGACAGGGTGACCTGCTCTGCTGTCTACTACTTTTCTCAGGTGTCTCCAGTCACATAGGCCATAAACATTAGAAGCAGACAATGGTTGGGTATGGGGCTCAGAATAAGTGAGCCACTGACATCCTTGCCCATAACAATAGCCATTAGAATGAGATTGACAATCTGTATAGTCTGGATGGATGACTGCAGACTAATGGTCTCTCGCCAGACGACATGTTTTTACAAGGAAGCCATGTATAGATATGGAGGTTAACCACAGAGCACAAAACATGGAATGTTTTATAAAATTATTCAAGAAAGAAGCTTAACCCTTCTACGCTGCAATTACTTTGAGCTCACACAGCTAGGCCGCTCTACAAAACCCATTATTTAAAATAAACACAGAACAGCACTCCGGGCTTGGTTAAAAGGCTGTAAATTGGACCTATCCAAAACTTTACAAGTCTGAATGAATAAATTCCTTTGTCACAGTATATAGAAAAACAGTTCTCCCTCTTCTTAACAAAGCAGTCCCCAAGCTTGAGTCTTGTGATTGTGCCTTGGCACAGTGAGAGGAGCATTCTGGGAATTTATGAGAGGCAGAATGTATTTAGTCTCCCTTCCCCCAGTCATCATTAATATGAGCCAATGTTCTTGGGTTCAATTTGCTTGGATGTTTGCCAAATCCAGGCAGAAATCCAGGTGCGAGAAATGTCCAAGCAAACACAATTCAGGTCTGCATGTGTCCTAGCACACAATGACTCTGTGCAACCCGCTTGGTTGCTAGGAAGCTGGTGGCTGGACCACACATGGTCACTAGGATGCTGGAGGGCACAATAACAATCAATGACGCTGTGGGCTGCCTGAATACTAACACCCAATGAGGGGGTGAGCACAGCATCATTGGTTGCTAGGACACAGACGGGAATTCAGTGGACAGGCAAACTGGATAAATTGTTTGCACATTCTATCAAACTGCAAATAACTTGGGTTTAAGGCAAATGTATAATTAGTGATGAGCTGGGACTTGGTGTGAACCCAAACGTATGACTGACACCGAGCTTCCAGGCCCAAGCAGTTGCAACAGGGGCATTCCGCTCCCCTTTGTGATGAGTAGCTGGAGGGTGGGGAATGCACCACCATGGCATGCAGAGTGCAGCATAAGGACTCTTTCCTGATCTACATGCTTGTCCTGAGTCAGGGACTCTGAATGTATTAAGGCCGCAGGGTTGGTGAAACAACCAGTCACAGCATTTTCAGTAGAAGGTCAGCAATAGCAGTCCATGAATTCTCTGGTGTTTTTTTTAAAGTAATCCTATTGATAAACCATTCTTTTCCACAACAATCTTCCTATAAGATTGTATGTGTATTCAACATATCTTAGGCATGCTATTTACTAGGGTTGCACAGATACCAAGTACAGTACTCGCTACAAGTACGAGTACATGTACCGATACTTTTGAGCTCCAAGACTACACTAGAGAAAAATAAAAAAATTAGGAGGCAGCTGCCATTTCTAAGCAGCACACGGAGCTCCTGGGATTTGTACATCTCCGTTTTAATGTATGGTTTTGTTTTTATAAATATAAATAAAGTGATGCACAGATACCAGTTTTGCGAGTACGAGTACTGGTACTTGCCGAGTACTTACATATACGAGTACTGATACATTTTTGTTTATTGTCATGTGACAGTTTTTCTAAAACAATACAGACTAATGATTTCAGGACAGTGGTGGAGGGCCAGAGCCAGGTCCCAGCTGCAACCTCTGCAACACTGGTAGTTCTCATGAAAATGCCAAGTATCTGCACTGGTACTCGAAAAGTATCTGTGCATCCCTATTATTTACCTGTAAAGTCCTTCCTTGTGTAGACATCTGAAAGTCTATCAACTGTCCTAAATTGAGGACTAATCCTCTATTTTTGGGGGATATGTGATGGAACGAGTCCATTATAAATGGACTCATGGAATAATAGTAGCCACGCTCCAGAAGGAAGGACAGTGTCAGCACCAATTCAGAGATGATTTGAGGATCAACAGCTGAGTGATACACAAATAAGATACATTGGGGGGGGAATTCCTCAAAACTGGAGCAGACAAAATCTGGAGCAGATTTGCACTGCAACCAATCAGCTTCTCTGCCTCATTTTCAAATCTTACCTGAGCAAACTGAAGAGAGAAGTGATTAATTGCCATGGGCAACTGCTCCAGATTCGGTTAGCTCCAGTTTTTCCCCCCATTGCTGTTAATAGTTAAGGTACATGGATGTATTTTTAATATTTAACTCCTGAGTTTAGTGTCACTTTAAGGTTCCGTTCCGTTCCATTTAAAGCCCAGGAATGAAACAAATGCGTCACTCACCACCAGAGACAACCTCTGATGGGTAATCTTTTTTTGAAGACTCCATTGGACTTTCATTTTATCGATAGAAAATCTCTAAGCAGTGCATGAACCCTGTGCGCTGGGATTTCCCTGAGCAAGATGTGCCAGATAGAAGGCCTTCAGATCTTCAGTGACGTTGTTTACATTGCTATTCTTACTTATCTTTATTTTGCTCTCTTAAATGCGAGCGGTTACAAGTCCATTAAAAGTGAGATCACATGTGTTGTCTGTCACACAAGGTTTATTGCCGGGCCACTATTTGAAACAGACATCAGAGCTCTCCAAACATTGACTGGGATATTAATCACTGTAAATACATTCTTTTTAGGAGTTTCTGCTATGACCCCCTGGAGTTGGGCCCTTACATGAAAGGCCACGTTTCCTAGTAGGTCTTCAATTAGCAGCGTGTAGTAAAAAGCATGTCCAATTCAGAAGAAGACAACTCCAGTAAATTAACTCGCTCACAAAGCTACATTTCATTACACACAACAACGTCACTAGATTGTCAGAGTCCCTGAAATGTGGCCCCTTCTATTGTCACCGCAAGTTAATATTTTTTGTCTTCTTTGCATATTGCGCCTGAGTTTGTCATAAATGCATTAGGTTAGGGTTGTATACCTTTATTGGCTCCAAGACTACTGTTTCACTGACCTTTCCGTCAGTCAGCAGTAAAAAGAAAAAAAAAAACGGCCCTAGGCCGGTTCAGAGTCTACAATCAAAACTGCCATGTGTTAGAATTGGTTTCAATAAGCATTCGTTAAGTGGTGGTGAAGAATGATCTACTATAGAGGGATACATCTATTTAAATGACCAATAAACCCAAAGTTACCATTACTGTTCACAGATATGTACAGTATATATACACTATGGCTGATGTCAGATGGGTGATTTTGCTGCTAGAGACCAATCGACAGCGGCAGAACGAGGCTGCTTGTTTGTTCCTATGGAATCTCGATGTAGCCAGATCCAGCAAGATGTTGCTCTGCAGCTGGCTCAAACTTTACTAAATCTTGACGGCTGGTGGTGAGAGTGACATCTCGCTGCCTCAGCTACAAAGTGATTATTCCACAGGGACAAGCAGGCAGCCTCTTAGTGATCCTACGGCTGGTTGGGGTGGTTTTTATACAAGAATTCGTAAGAATATTTATCAGTAATGACTTCACACAATTGATGCTTTTAGAGAACGAAAATGAAATATTAGTCTCTAGAAAATGCCTTTTATTCTCTTATATGTTTTGGGATGATACCAGCCAATGACAAAAAGGAAGGGTTGGTTCAGGATGCCTAAGAATGTTTGTCTATTTTCGTATTTTGGAATTAAGGTGTTATAATCTCTTTATTGCCTTGATCAGTTCATATTTTTAAGGGCAAGACCAAAAACTAATTTACGTATGGGGGGATTTAGTTGAGCACATTTGACTTTATTGGGAAGATTGTTGTTCAGACACTACTGAGGGTAGTAGATTGAGATATTTACACAATATATATTGACAAATGAGGGGGGGGGGGGGG
>NW_017306307.1:1837369-1863791 GCF_000935625.1 Nanorana parkeri
AGATAGACTAATTACATGCAAAGCAAGATAGTTCAAGCCGTGATTTGTCATAATTGTGATGATTATGGCTTACAGCTCATGAAAACCCAGATCCACAATCTCAGAAATTTTTTGGCAGTGTGGGCAGGTGCCAAGTCCTGCTGGAAAATGAAGTCAGCATCCCCATAGAGCTCGTCTGCGGAAGAAAGCATGAAGTGCTCCAAAATCTCCCGGTTGACGGCTAAGTTGCATTAGTGAAATAAATTAACTTTTGCACGATATTCAAATTTTTCGAGTTTCACCTGTATGTGTTTAAGGGTATAATTGTATATATAATTGTATTTATTCTGTACAAGGCTATACACCATCACAATATAAAGAAAGAAATGAAAACACTAATGAAATTAAATTAAAAGGTAGTTAATATCAAGGTAAATATAATTTGAGTCTCTTACCTTAAGGGGTAAAATTGGAGAGATCAGCTCTGTGCATATATAGATTGGGTTACGGATAACAGGTACAATGTAGAGGTTAGAAGTGATTATTGTAATGCTTTGTCTTGTTTTATTGTTGTGTGTTTGTCAGCTATTAAAATTAATTAATATTTATATAACAGATCCTATGGCTGGTGATTTCATCAAATTTCCAGCAGCAGGATCACTAGCGGCAGAGTCGCCTCTCTGACGTCAGACTATGGGGTTTATTTAGTAAAGGAGTAGAAGCTGTTCACTTTTTAAAAGTCCATGTTCACTTTACAAATTGAATATTAGTAATTAGAAGGTATCTATGGTCAAAAACTAAAAATAACTATGTATTCCTTTATTGAATTTACATAAATTCTATCCCAATCCTAATAACCATATCCATGTAGAACAGGAGGAGGGCATATTGCGGCCCTCCAGCTGCTTTGCAACTACAGATCCTGTCATGCATCTGCCTCTGGGAGTATTGCAATGCTTCATGGGATTTGTAGTTCCACAGCAGCCAGAAAGTCGGAGTTTGCCTACCCCTCACCTAAGGTTTATAATCTTACTTACTGAAGATGCTCATAGGATGGACTTCCTCAATGCACTGACACAGTTTTACTCAGCCCTTCCTTGTCTCACAGATCCTATTTTCTGAGCCACAACTCAACATCTGAACAATGTAACATTATCATTGCTTGCAGGAAGCAATGCATTGTGGGCTAGGTAGTCTTGGGAAATGGAGATTGCATCACATCAAGCAGCAGGGAAAGAGAAGCAAAGCACACTGGGAATCCAGGACGTTGGTGAAAGTGATGAGCAGATGGAAGGCAGCACTCACTACATAAAAGGGATTTTTTCAGGTAAGCTTTGATTGTATTATCAAAAACAACTCCAGTATGTATTCCTATTACAATGTTCATGTTCTTACAGGAGAGGATATGTTGGGACTTTAGAAGTCCTTTAAGGTGAGAAAAACAAAGAGCGTCCGATCTATGTGAAGGACCGTTTACTAATTAACTCTAATTCCCATTCCCCCCACATACACACGCAAACATGCGTCAGGTGCGCCTATATGCGAAAACGACGATTGCGCCCATTATACCGCACATGTTACGTATCACCGCAAACATCGCAGTGAAAGCAATAATTTTAGGGCCATTAATTACTGATAACACTAAACTGATGTGCGGTAAAAGCTTTAAAGCGTCGCCTATGGCCAATTTTGGGTGTGGTCGTGTTCTGCGATTTCGCAGGCACGTTAAATTTTAAAGCTTGACATGTTTGGTGTCTATTTACCCGACGTGACCCCGCCTTTTATATTTTACCAAAAAATTGGGGGGATAATAAAAGGTCTCATAACATTTCATAGGGAAACAGGTTTTTTTCACAATGAAAGGTACTTTTTTGTTATATAGTACAAAATAAAAACCCCAGTGGTGATTAAATACCACCAAAAGAAAGCTCTATCTGTCCAAAAAATGTTTGTATAAAATTTGTTTCAGTACAGCGTGGCATGACGGAATAAACGTCAGTCAAAGTACTGCAGTGCTGAATACTGAAAAATGGCCTGGCCAGGAAGGGGGTTTAACACCGCAGTCTTCAAGTGGTTAACATAGATTGTCCTTAAAAGTGAAACTAAACTCAGGAAATAAACCTTAAAAATGCATTCAAGTATCTTACTATTAACAAAAAGGTGTCTTATTTGTGTATCACTCGGCTGTAGATCCTCAAATCATCTCTGACTTGGTACTGACACTGTCCTTCCTTCTGGAGGGTGACTACTTTTGTTCCCCATGGTCCCTGTGTGTGTTGTAAAGTAGCCACCACTCAAAGCTCACTGGCGTGATGGACTACAATCTCATGTTTAGTTTACTAATGTGTATTGAGATTGTAGTCCATCACAGGAGTGAGCTTGGAGCGGTGGCTACTTTACAACACACACAGGGACCAAGGGGAACAAAAGTAGCCACCCTCCAGAAGGAAGGACAGTGTCAGCACCAATTCAGAGATGATTTGAGGATCTACAGCGGAGTGATACACAAATAAGATAGATTTATGTTAGTAGTTAAGTATTGAATGCATTTTTAGGATTTAACTCCTAAGTTTAGTGCCACTGTAAGGTGAACCTGTATTAAGTTTAACTATTCAATCAAGTGTAAGGAATAAGAAAAAAATAATCAGGATATTTGCTCGCACATGACTGGTTAAACTGAACACAGGTGTTTTGGCAAACCAACCCTAGTATGTGCTATACTATCCATAGACATGCAGCAGACAGATAAATGCTGGCTGTTTTACACCTAGTGTGTTTCTAATGGCTCAGAACATGCTGGATGAATGAATTCCCATGGAAAATCCTTTGTTTTAATGATGTGTGTTTGGAAATATTTGTCTTGGATATGTATTATATATTTCATATATCTTAAACACCAACATGTTATCCTGCATTTTGCTGAGCACATGAGAGCATCATTTTATTCCCTGTCCTAGATTAATGTGTTCATTCTCGGTTTTCTGGCACTGGTAGTACTTGGCCTCTCTTTTGGTACCAAATCCCTGAGTCCCTCATTTCAGTGTGATATCTAATATTCACTCACCTATTGTGCTATACTACACCCAACCTCCAAATGATTGCATTTGTCATTTTGAAAAGCCAGTATAAAGGAAAATCAGTGCTGAAAAAAGCACCTGAAGTGGGTGGGATATATTAGGCAGCAAGTCAACATTTTGTCCCTGAAGTTGATGTGTTGGAAGCAGAAAAAAATAGGCAAGTGTAAGGATTTGAGCGACTTTGGCAAGGGCCAAATTTAGATGGCTAGACGACTGAGTCGGAGCAACTCCAAAACTGCAGCTCTTGTGGGATGTTCCCGGTCTGCAGTGGTCAGGGCCTACCAAAAGTGGTCCAAGGAAAGAAAACCGGTGAACTGGCAGCAGGGTCATGGGCGGCTAAGGTTCATTGATGGACGTGGGTAGCAAAGGCTGGCCCATGTAGTCCAATCCAGTAGAAGAACTACAGTAGCTCAAATTGCTGAAAAGGTTAATGCTGGTTCTGATAGAAAGGTGTCTGAACACACAGTGCATTGCAGTGTGTTGCGTATGGGGCTGCGTAGCTGCAGCCCAGTCAGGGTGCCCATGCTGGGAAACTTTGAGTCCTGCCATTCATGTAGATATTACTTTGACATGAACCACTTAAATAAATATTGTGGCAGCATTCCCCTTGACTGCAGCCCATCTAGTCTTAAGGTGCCCATACACTGTACGATTCTTGTACGAGAATCGCGGGAAATCCCGCGATCGTACGAGAATCGTACAGTGTATGGAAGGCGTGCGACCGTTTCTACTGTACGGTCGCACGTCTTGCATCGAACAAGCAGGCTGGAAAACCCGCCGGGAATCGTACGATTCTCGGCGAGTGAGTGGCCTGCTTGTTCGACAACTGACGAATGGGCCGGTGTGCGCACGCGCACACTGCCCGTTTGCCGTGCTTGCAAGCCCGCCCCTCATTGCAGTCATCGCAAGCCCGCCCCTCAAAGGGGCAGGCTTGCGATGATCGCAAGTACGATCTGCCTGTCCAAGATGGGCAGATCGTACGTTTTTTTAAGTACTTTACAACCATTGCAAGACTAAGGTCTTGCGATGGTTGTAAAGTGTATGGACACCTTTATACTCATCTTCATACTCAATCCAGAAATCATCATGGTGCAGTGCCATTGGGAGCAGCACAGTCTTGCTTGCAAAAACATCCTCACAGGTCCTCTTCAGCCTGCTCATTCCTATGTGGAGAGCCATGCTCTGCAGGACTGTTGGAGTCCACAATGAGTATAGTTCCCAATAATAATGAAAGGGTCCATGGCATGCATGCACAGGCTGAAATGGACCTGGCGAGGGCGTTTTGTGAAGCTAGGCTCCCAATGGGGTTGCACAGTAAAGACCTCTGAATCGATGTTGAAGCTAAGTATAAGACCAGGCGGGCTACACACAGGTGAGTTGCTGCATCCAAAATGCAGGTTTAAGTCTTGGATGGGTATTGATAGAACAGTTACTTGCTCAGTACTGAGATTTGTTTCATGATTGATCTCCATAATGCTGAACTCATGTCTCATTACTTGGCGGCATCTGATAGCATAACATTTCCAGAAAAAGATGTCCTAACAATATCCTGATACCTGTGGCGCAATTTAATTCCATCACCTGCACTGGAGAACTCCAGGATTTTGTTATGGCTGCTGAAGGTGGTAAAATCCCATTCTTGTTAGTTGAACTTCTCAAATGGAACATACTGGGGCAATGTGGACCAGGCGCTGACTTAATGCTGTGAAGAGCTTGTTGTGGCCAGCTGGTGATTACTAAAAAAATCACACCACATCATCCAAGTAGCTCCTTCCACTAAAAATCAAAGCATGTCTATATCCCCACCAAATCCTTGGTATTGGTGATTTATGGACCTTTGTCTATGTTCAACCTTAACAACTATGTAACTATGTATTATGATGATCAGACCAACAAGGGAGTTCATGAGGGAGAGGACATTACCAAACTTAACCAGTTGACATCCGCGGTGTTAAACCCCCTTCCCATCCAGGCCATTTTTCAGTATTCAGCGCTGCGGTACTTTAACTGACATTTATTCCGTCATGCAGCGCTGTACTGAAATGAATTTTATACCCTTTTTTGGGGACAGATAGAGCTTTCTTTTGGTGGTATTTATTCACCACTGGGGGTTTTATTTTTTTACTATATTAAGATACAAGAAAAGTCAAGAGTTGCAAACAACTTCAGTTGATTTTTAACTATTGATCCACTTATCTTTTTGACATGCAGTATTCACAAACAATATGTTCTACTTGGACATTTTGAAGTTGCACACTAAGTTTGAATTACCTAGATTTGTGACAGCTTTATTTTAAAGAATAGGTGCACGTTTATTTAAAACTACAGGGCTGCAATAGTCAGCCAATATGCTGGCAAATTTCTGTTATAAACACATTTGCTGGCCTATAGTAATTACTCTTTGCATCATCAGTAGCCGTGGGCAGAGTACAGAGGAAGCCAGGAGGCAGAGCCTGTGACTGGCTAACCCTTCAAGGTCATCAACCATGCATCAAGGTTGCCTGTCCCTAGCTAACCTGGAACGAGTATTAGAGGATGAAAATACCGTGCCTTCAACATACTGACTAGGCAGTTAAAACAGGGATCTCTGCTACAAGCAATACATAGTACACATATGATTTAAAGCTTTAACATCTCTCAAAAAATTAGAATATTAACAAAATTAGAATGTTAACAATAGTGGACACAACAGCAAACAGATGCTATGAGGGCCCTGTTTACTTTCTTTAATATAGTTAAGGAATTACATTACAGTCCCCAGCTGCAATTTTAATAACCGATACCCAAACCCAAGAACAAAAATGTAATATGTTACAGCTTACCAGTTCTTTGATGTTGTGGTTACAAACATTTGTAGCAAGTACAAAAATATCCGTCGATTGTGCCAGAAATGCCATGTCTTCCTGTGAGCTGAACTGAAAGTACAAACAATGTTATCTTCCTTTTGTATACTACAGATCCCCCCCAACTTAATGTCCATGTAATGGACATTAAGAGAAGAAGACTAGCCTGGATGACAACCATGACTTCCTCCATAGAAGGGGGGAGTGAGTGTAGCCACCCCAGGACAGGTAGTGTGTCATTTGTAGTATTACAAGGTATAAACATAATGCAGCCACTGTATTGCCGGACTGCTAAACTGCAATTTATTACAATTTTAATTTTGGGGTTTAGATACATTTTCATTACTGCCAAATTTAGGTGGGCCTGCTTTTTGCTCAGGTCATGCAGTCACAGATACAGAATCCTGAAAATGCCTAGGAACCAATATGTTGGTGGTAAACCTTTGGGATTATAGTAGGCCAAAGTCTGATGTTGGCATTAGCTCTTCTGCTTAACAGTGCACCCCAAAATGAAATCTGAAAACTGTTATGGCTTTTTGGATACAGATTTTTATTCCAGAATTAGTTTTTTGTCTACTTTCTCTTTTAACATAAGGAACCGTAATGTGCATTAGAACAGCACTTTGTTACATTCGCTTGATTTATAGATAAATTAGGATATGTACTCTGTAAAGAATGTTGTTAATATGACCCCTATTTTTACAGCGTCCCATATAAAATAAATCCAAATTCCTCACGTTTAATACTAACAATGAAATAAGAACCTTGCGTCAGTGGTTGGGTCAAGCGAAGACAGAAAACCGCCATGATGCAAAGAACGCAATAGACTGGACGTCACAGACTCTGCTACATAAACATTGTAACACTTGGATGACACTTGGTTTAAATTGCTCTAATCCTTTTCATAGAAAAGCTCTACATATGGAACCTCTCTGGCTTTTTCGTCAATTTTTCACTGGTTGGGACATTTCTGTGTTTGATGTCGGTGCTGGTTGAGATCCTCATTTCCTGCTGGGTCAAAAAATAAAAGGTAAAGAAGGATACTATTTACAATGAGTGGTATGACTGGGAGATGGCTTAGAACGAGTGTCATTGTGTTCCTGGATTTGTCATGTCTCTTCAAAAAGTTAAACAGAGCTTTAAAGACAGCAGTCATGTATCACCTAAGACGGAAGGGAGAGAGAGGATGAGTCACATAGCAAGCGATGGAGATATCTGAATGCATAGAGGAGGCAGCAGTGATTGTGTCACTTCTCTGACCTACAAATCTGGCTGCTTAGAGGGCAGAGAGATAATAAAGGACATTCTCAATTGGACGGTTGGACTTTGCATAAAACAAATCGCCTAATGCTCAGTTTACTCTGCTAGCAAATCAGACCTAATATCAATGGAAAGCTTTTAGACTTTTTATTTTAACATATACAGTACATGGACATCAGCTTAAAGTGGGCCATCCATGAAAATAAAATATTTGCTTTACTTACACCACCCCACCCCTTAAATACAAATCGTTTTTAAAAACGCCATTAAGAAATAAAGCAAAACAAATGCCTTGTACATGGCTTCAGACGCTTCTAAGAGATGAGGAAGATGTAACCGTGCCTCTTAGGAGAGCTGTGAGATCGAAATCCTGCAACAGTGTGCTAGGAGCACATTTTATGTTGTCATTGTGCCATGATGACATCATCTGTGTCTCCTGAAAGCATCTGAAGTTGGGTCAAGGTTTTTTTTTTTTTTTTTGCATAAACTATTTTTCAATGGCTTTTAGAATGACACTAAACCCAGGAGTTAAATCTTAAAAATGCATTCAAGAACCTTAACTATTAACAGAAATGTATCTTATTTGGGCATCACTTGGCTGTAGATCCTCAAATCATCTCTGAATTGGTGCCGACACTGTCCTTCCTTCTGGAGGGGGGCTACTTTTGTTCCCTATTGACCCTCCCTGTGTGTGTTGTAAAGTTGCAACCGCTCCAAGCTCCCTCCTGTGATGAACTACAATACAATTAGTAAATTAACGTGAGATTGTAGTCCATCACAGGAGCGAGCTTGGGACGGTGGCTATTTTACAACAGGGACCAGTGGCGTAACAATAGCCATAGCGACCCAGGCGGCCGCTATGGGGCCCGGCCAGGACACCCCCCTGATGCCGTGCGGGCCGCCTGGGTCGATATGGGTTCGAACGCACCGCTGTTCAGATCACGTGATCTGTGCAGCGCTGCGTTGTTCTCCATTACCGCTGCTGAGTCAATGAGAGTCAGCAGCTGCGGTGGAGGAGGCTGGACGTGGCGGGAAGGAGGAGGCGGGGCCCGGGGGGTCAGAATCAGAGGAGGCGGGGCCGGTGACGGAGGAGAAGGCGGGCCCGGCGACGGAGGATGGAGCAGGCCCGGCGACGGAGGATGGAGCAGGCCCGGCGACGGAGGAGGGAAGACGGAGGAAGAAGAGGCGGAGAGGTAAGGAGGGGGACCAGCCCCCCTGAGGTTGACCCTGCTGAGCCAACCATAGAGCTGTGTGTGATCTCAGGTGGGCTCTTCAAGGGGTAGATTTCTAGTTACACCCCTGACAGGGACCATGGGGAACAAAAGTAGCCACCCTCCAGAAGGAAGGACAGTGTCAGCACCAATTCAGAGATGATTTGAGGATCTACAGCGAGTGATGCACAAATAAAAGATACATTGTTGTTAACAGTTCAGGTACTTGAATGCATTTTCAAGTTTTAACGTGAGAGAATCGCCATTCCTGCTATAAGAAGAGGCATCTGTATACGAGGACATGTTATATCAATTATGTTTGTCATGGCCATCTAGCCTCACATTATAACTCTGGAACTCTGTTATTTGGAGATCAATCTGTTTTTCTTTTTCTGTTTTGTAATGTGCACATATCAATTATGTTTTTAAACATCTTTTAACCTTTATATATTAAATACTCTTGTTTTATCATGTGGTAATTTTTGGTCTTTGTCACTTGGCACCTAAAAAGCCCCACCTCTTTTCCTTATTTTTTGATCTAGAAATGTTAATTGTGTCTGAGTAGCACCCTGTAAAGTAGCTACCGCTCTAGGTTCACTCCTGTGATGGACTACAATCACATGTTTAGCTAGCTAATTTGTATTGAAGTTATAGTCCATCAGGGGAGTGAGCTTGAAACGCTGGCTGCTTTACAACACACACAGGGACCATGGGGGAAAAAAGTAGTCCCCCTCCAGAAGAAAGGACAGTGTCAGCACCAATTCAGAGATGATTTGAGGATCTACAGCCGAGTGATACACAAAGAAGATACATTTTTATTAATAGTTAAGGTACTTGAATAATTGTTAGGATTTAACTCCTGTGTTTAGTGTCACTTTAAGATAGAAAATCTTCACTGTTATGTTCAAATTCAAATCCACTTTAGGGGCCCATTCACACCACTGGATTTTTCTCTGTTGTGCTTTCCATTAAAACCACTGAAAATGCACCAAACTGCATGCCAATGCACCTTGCCATCCATTTACCATGCATTGCAGTACATGTGTTGATGTGCAGAATGACGCATGTGGATATGCGCTTTGATGCATTTACATTGATAATGGAAAACACTTCAGACAAAAATGCAAAGGTTTGTCTCAGGCCTAAATATTTCTATTACCATTTATATGAGGTTGCTTGCTTTGCCTGTCACTGAAAACTGATAGTTGCTGCTTGTCAAATGGCAAACTCACATATTGTCTCCCAACTCCTGAGAGAGCATAAGGCCTCATGGTGATGGGCGTTATCTTTTTGTGTTTGATGCGCGTCACTTCAAATGCACCCTACAAACGCCGGCCAGCAAATTACCATTGCCTTCAATGGAGAAGTGCAGTTGACAGTTTAAAGGCTGTGTTTGACCTGCTTTGCATCGCAACTCTTTAGACACAGCATGTCCTATTGAGGTGCATTTGAACTGCAGTGTCATATAACAGAGCCTTTAAGATAAGAGGAATGTAAATGACTACAGAACTCCATTACTTGATACTGCTATGCACACAGACGTTCCCAGTCAACGTGGGAGAACAGAAATTTTATAGGGCAGTCAGACTTCATGTTATCTATGGCCCTCCTAATACTAGTAAGTAGTGTAAGGCTTAGACAAAAGTGTAAAGCTCACAGTCTTTTTGCTTGGCAGTGTCTATTCCTCCTGTAGGCGGCAGTAAACCTGAAGGTTTAAGACTTCCTATGTTCCGCAAATAAAGGATTTTGCGATGAATTCCAAAATTCTATTTTTTTAAATATTAATACACATTTATAAAATTATTGGCATCATTCTGATCTCTTTCACATGAATATCTAAAACAAAAAACATTATCAAGACCATACATTATTTTTGAAGAGGCTGTGTCATGGAAAAAACAAAAACTGCTACAAATATAATGTGCATTGGCCTCCCAAAAACCCCTGTCAGGGCAGAATCCAAGGCCATTTGAACAGACAAAGCTTGCCCACCCCTTCCTACCTCATGCACATTTCTAATGGCCATGGACGCTGCCCTTCAAAGTAATGGGCCAATAGGAACGTGTGGGGGCTTGGCAGCAAATAAAACACTACCCAGTAGTGTCACAGCGTACCCTATAGGAACAGTCTAGCATTCAGCCATGAAACCTTGCACTTTATTCCTGCAGAAGGTTCCGTTTTTTTATTTTTCCCCTTTACAGTCTTTTTAAGGATTTATTTGCAAAGGAAGATTTATGTAAGTAATGGTGAATAAATTATATAATAAATGGAGTTTATAAACTCTATAAAATAACATTTTATTTAGGAAAAAGAAAAGAAGTAAAGTTCCAACATACTTTCAGGTCACTGTAGGCATGCAGTGGAAACAGACCAGAGATCTATGTGGTGCATCAGGAGCAGCAGGGGGATGGTGCTTCCTGCAGAATGAATATTGGGAAAGGATGAGCAGAACACCGCATGTGTGACAGTACTCTATCCTACAGATGTCCATCATCCTTAATTCTAACCGCGGTATAAACTGGCAGTGGCAGGATATTTGAAACAACGTCCAGTGTTGTGAACAGTGGGGTAACTTCTGGTGCTTTAGCCCAACCAGTCTTACCCACTAAGCGAGTCTTCAGAGACAGGTCACACCTGGGGCTGTGCCACAGCTCTGGACCTGGAGAGTGCTCCATGGCTAACACAGTACACCAAGGTCTGGAAAGCACCACAATGCAGAGCCCACTGTCCAGAGGTTACATTCAAGGCTAGGCCCACACATTCAATCTTATGAAACGCCAACCAATGCTGAGGAAACACTAATCCATATAGCTACTATGCAGAAACTAGCTCAAGCAGGAATATAATGAGGAATCTTGAGTGAAGTCACCAAGGAATAAATTCCACAAAGCAAGAAATGCTGACAAAAAGGGGTTAGACCTTTTTCTGCAGAGAAAAGAAAAAGCAAAGAAGTGAACAATCTAGGACAACATAGTTGAACTGGAAAGTGAGCTGAATTGAATAATTTTTCCAAATCAGCGATGTTGTCCTAGATTGTTCACTTCTCCTTCCTTCTCCAAACTCTTCACCCTTTTGTGAATAACCCTGTTAGTGTCCAAACTCCTAGGGCACCAGCAAAACCATGAAGAATGCTAGGCAGTGGAGTGGTTACATGGGGCTGGCAAATTTTCTTTGAATGAGTCAAATAGCTCCCTTTATTGGCTTATCTACAATTTTGTATAGTAATATAATACCACAAATGCGTATAAGCATGTAAAAATGACAAGAAATATTGTAACCACTGCACTATTACCTCAAAATACACATGTAGTCAAAAGATTGTGGACACTTGGGTATCACATTTATATGAGCTTGTTGGACATTCTATTCTAAAACTATGACCGTTAAGGTTGCCCACACCCTTTTGAGCAAAAACATGCCTCCCCTCTGAAAAAGCTTTCTACAAGATTTTGGAGCATGTCTATGGGAATTTGTGCCCAATTAGCCAAAAGAGCATTTGTGAGCTCAGGTATTGAGGACAAGAACTGGTTCACAATTGGCATTCCAATCCCAAATATATTTAATGGTGTTGAGGTCATGGCTCTCTGAAGGCCACTCTAGTTTCTCTACACCAAACTCATTAAACCATGTCTTTATGGACCTGGCTTTGTGCTGGAACAGAGGGCCTTCTCCAAACTGTGGCCACAAGTTTGAAAGCACGCATTTGTCATAAATGTATTTGCATGCTGTAGTTCTAACAGTACTCTTCAGTAGAAACACCTTAACGCAATAATTTGGAGCGTCCACTTACTTTCAGCCATATAGTAGGTGTGATGGTCAAGTGTCGACAAACTTTTGGCCATATAGTGAATTTGCTCACTACTAGCACACTTTTACTTTACCTTTAGTAGAGGCTGCTTCCTTAACAGTTTGTTCAAGAGCATGCTGGGCCTTTAATAAGAAAGCCCAATAGTGGCTGCCTACTTCTTGCCCAATTGCATAAATAATGCAAACAGGGCCGTGGGAGCAGGCAGAGGAAGGGGAGCATGCTGTGCTCTTTCGTGTATTCAGAATAACACTGATATATTGCACTCTTCAAAGCACAGAAGTAAACACTGCAGAAAAACTTCTGTCGGGAGACTCTAGAGCTCCGCCTGCTGGATGAAAATGTTAAATATGAAAAGTTGAATTTTATTTATTACAGGTATTGATTTGCGCCAACAATTTACGCAGTGCTTTACACATTCACATCAGTCCCCTGTCCTCAAGGAGCTTACAATCTAAGGTCCCTATCTCACATGCATACAGGACCAATTTAGATCAAAGCAAGTTAACCTTCCAGCATGTCTTTGGAGATTGTGGAAGGAAACACAGGGAGAACAAGCAACTCCTTGCAGATCCTGACTTGCATTGGAACCAGGAACCCCCAGTGCTACAAGGCAGAAGTTCTAGCCACTACGTCACTAATATCCATATTAAATCTTTTATATTGAAGTATAGGACTAAAAGCTCCAAAGTGTTTCTCTGAATCATGTTGGGGTGATATGGTCAATTTAGATGCAGAAAACTTTAAAATGACATCAAGGCATAACATAAACTGATCTTCAAGGCAGAGCTGCATAACTTTGTAAAGCTCCATTATGAAGACGCTTCCATATTTATACATAAAGCAAACGTCACTAATAAAACACTAAATTCCAAACAGGAAGGCGCAGACAAGGCAAGATCATTCATTTTCAGCTGCTTGTCCTATCTCTATTTTTCAAAGCTGAACTCGCAAGCTAAATGTGCCGATCTCCAGTATGATGCATCAGCCGAGTACGATGCAGTCCCTGTGTCCTGAATATAAAATATAAGCAGTCTGTATTAGGGGATTCTAATAGGTAATCTTACCGGATTGAACATAATTCATTTATGGCATAAAACTCTACAAGACTTAATGTCACCTATATGTATTAGTTAAGAGTGACAGGGTGACTCTTTGCTACTTGAAAAGCATGCAAATATGGCATAATGTAATTCCTTAAAGCCGACCGATGAATCAAAGAAATGAAAAATCTCCAATTAAAGGAACAGGTTGATTTAAAGATGAACTGAAGTGTATCATTGTGCTCTGAAGTACTATCCATGAAAACAAAAGTCAGCTGTAAAAATATATCATATGGCATGGTGAGAACCAAGAATGGTGGTGTATACTGGGAAATCTTAACAATCCCTACTACAAACTGCACAGGCAAAATTCATTTTTAATAGGGATGTTCAGATACCAAGTACCATGCTTGGTACAAGTACAAGTATAGATACTTTTCCAGCTCCAAGACTAGACTAGAGAAAAATTCAAAAGTTAGGAGGCAGCTGTCATTTTTTAAGGCGCACACGGAGCTCCTGGGATTTGTACATCTGTTTTAATGCATTATTTTTTTTAAATAAATATATATGCGATACACCGATACCATTTTTCCAAGTACTGATACTTGTCCAAGTACTCACAGATACAAGTACTGATACATTTTTGTTTATTGTCATGTGACAGTTTTTCTTAAACAATACAGACTAATGATATCAGGACAGTAGTGGTGGAGCGCCAGAGCCAGGTCCCAGCTGCAACCCTGATAGTTCTCGTGAAAATGCCAAGTATCTGCACTGGTATCTGAACATCCCTAATTTTTATTACCAAAATGGTGTTCCTATTTTAAAGCCATAAATCATACCTCAAGGCTAACAGCTGAATATACACCGATCAGCCATAACAATATGACCACTGAGAGGTGAAGCGTATAATATTGAATATTTATATTACAATGGCACTTGGAAGTGGGGTGGGACATCTTAATCAAGAAGTGAACATTTTGTCCCTGAAGTTGATGTGTTGGTAGCAGAAGAAATGGGCAAGCGTAAGGATTTGAGCGACTTTAACAAGGGCCAAATTGTGATGGCTAGAAGACTGGATCAGAGGAACTCCAAAACTGCAGCTCATGTGGGATGTTCCCGGTCTGCAGTGGTCAGGACCTATCAAAAGTGGTCCAAGGAAAGAAAACTGGTGAACCGGCGACAGGGTCATGGGCAGCCAAGGCTCATTGATGCATGTGGGGAGTGAAGTCTGGCCTATGTAGTCTGAAATAACAGAAGAGCTACTGTAGCTCAAATTGCTGAAAACGTTAATACTGGTTCTGATAGGAAGGTGTCTGAACACACAGCGCATCAGTTTGTTGCGTATGGGAATGCATAGTCGCAGACCGGGTCAGGGTGCCTTTTGCTAATCCGTGTCCACCACCAAAAGCACCTACAGTGGGCATGCGAGCATCAGAAGTGGACCATAGAGCAATGGAAAAAGGTGGCCTGGTCTGATGAATTAAATTTTCTTTTACATCAAGTAGATGGCCAGGTGCGCGTGTGTCACTTACCTGGAGAAGAGATGGCCCCATGGTGCACTATGGGAAGACGGCAAGCAGGTGTGACAGTGTGATGCTTTAAGCAATGTTCTGCTGGGAAACCTTGGATCCTGCCATTCATGTGGATGTTACTCTGGTACTACATGTACCACCTACCTAAACATTGTTGCTGACGAAGTACACCCCTTCATGGAAATTATATTCACTGATAGCAGTGGCCTCTTTCAGCAGGATAATGCACCCTGCCAGACTGCAAAAATGGTTTGAGGAACACAACGAGTTTGAGGTGTTAACTTGGCCTCCACATTTTCCAGATTTCAAGCCAATTGTGCATCTGTGGGATGTGCTGGAAAAACAAGCCCAATCCATGAAGGCCCGACCTCGCTACATACAGGACTTAAAGGATCTTCTACCGACAGCTTGGTGCCAGATACCAAAGCATACCTTCAGAGGTCTAGTGGAGTCCATGCATTGATGGTCAGGGCTATTTTGGCAGCAAAATGGGGACCAACTCAATGTTAGGCAGGTGGTCATAATGTTATGTCCTTACTCCATCAACTTTATACATGTAACATACGGATATCTTCGCCATGGTAATATGGATTGGTGGGGTTATGAGTGGATATATGCGATATTGGCTCTTTGACTTACAAATGTTATATGAATACAGCTAGGTGTTCAAGCTTGTAACTGTATATATTCTGGCTTGTGCAATAAAATGTATATGCTTTAATTATAATAATCCGCATGTAAATCATTGCAGCACCTGAAATGTCTCAGTCCTCTGACAGAACCATTATGAACATGCTTACATTATAGGGATGTGGTGCACAGATCCTGGTGCTGGTCCAATACCTAATAAAGGGTAATAGAAAGACAGAGTTGTATACTTGTGCCAGCTGTATGTAAAAATTACACCCAAAGAGTTTTAATGAATACGCAACTAATCTGAAGAGCGTTACTCCACCCTCACACATGGAAGCTTTTTTTTTTTTGCCAGCTTTAGAAATTAGCAGGTTGTAGATTGAACTAGAAAGTGAATTTTAAATCAGTTGAAATGATCTGAGAGCGTTATCCTGAGCGGCCTTCAATTTCACTTGCTTGCTGTGAGATAGAGGCACTGATCGCCGGCCACTATCTGGATGACTTGTAAGTGCCTCTGCTACAAGGAGAGCTTCCATGAAACGGCAAAAGTACAAGTGAAGGTGGCAGCTAGTAGGACACAGAAGAGAGGTGGCTGACTAAACATTCCAGCAAACGGGTCTTTTAAAACAGATACAGCAAGCCTGAAACAACTGCTAGACAGTCAATATTTCAAGTTCATCTATAATAAAAAAATAAATGTGAATTTCCATAAGTCCTATCTCATTCCTAATCACCATATCCATCTAGAAGTTTGTACACTTCCTTATTAAAGATGCCTGCAGGATGTTATTCCTCAATGCACTGACACCACTTCACTAAAACTCAACATCTGAACGATGTAATATCATTACTTGCAGGAAGCAATACATGACGGGCTATGTAGTCTTGAGAAACTGAGATTGCATCACATCAAGCAGCAGGGAAAGAGATGCAAAGCACACTGGGAATCCAGAAAGTTGGTGAAAGTGATGAGCAGACAGAAGGCAGCACTCATTACATACATTTTTTTTAAGTAAGCTTTGACTGTATTATGAAAAACTCCTCCAGTATGCATTCCTATTATAATGCTGATGTTATAACAGGAGAGGATATGCTGGAACTTTAACTTTGTCTCTGCGTTAATACATTTGTACAGCTTGCCTTCACTATAAAACCAAGCAGAGTAACACAGACAGCAACTGGCAGACCAGGCTAACATGACTGCCCACACCATCCTTTTCTATTTAAATAGTTTTCACAGACCAATGCAGGATGCTTTTCCCATGCTGGAGATGATCCAATAACCAGTCCATCCAAAAGTGAGATTTCAGTTTTGCACGATCAATTAGGATAACAATGTCCATAGGAGTCTCATGCACCCTGCTGTAACCACTGTATTGTAAAACAAAGGGAGAGAGCAGCACCAAGAGCCAGGCTCCTTTGTAACAGTTGCCGCAAGTGGGTGCTAATGGGTGACCACTGAAATCCCAAAGATGGATGTTGCGTTTTCATTTGGTTTTCTGAAATACTGGGAAAGAAAGATTAGCCTATTGATGCGTGTTCATGTTTGAAGATGTCTTTACACTATGGAGATGATTTCTAAAATTCCTGCCTAACCATACCTGGGCAAATTCATCCCCGTGTATGGCTGCCAGACATCTAATACATCATCCCCTAAGAGTTGCAATAGCGTAACATGCAGTAATGTGCAATATGATGTGCAGTACAGTAGCTGGCAATATACAAATGCTGCAGCGCACCACTATGCACATGCCATGTGTTATGACATGTTGCATTATGTTAAATGCTGCAGAGTTTGTTTTCCGTACATTGCTGTGGGTTGGAGCCCATTCCAAATTAATGAGTTGCCTTAACGCAACACACATACAGTGGAGAAAGGCAAACCCTAATATGTAATATGCTTCTGAGTAAAGTTTGTGGTTGATGGAAGCCATATTTGCTGGCCGTATACACAGAATGATTTCCCTGCTTGGTGTAGTACAATGATTTTACCTTGCTGGTCCTCTGATCCTGCTGTAAGTCTACCAGATGGGGACTGCCTGGCTGAAAATTAGGGTCTGTAGTCTCTAATAAAAAATACTCCCATCAGCCAGCGACCATATAATCTAGAATGCCTAGACTTTAGGTCACATGGCAGGGCTCAGGAGCAGGAATTCTTCAATCATCACAAGCCATCAGGTATTTACAATAATTATGCAATGTGGCAACGCAGACCCATGCCCCATCATCATTTGTGTAGGATTTCATTTGGTTTTTTATAAAAAGGCAAAGAGGAAGACATGTAAAAATGTAAAAAAAAACAACCAACACCACAACCATCATCGCCACCACCACACAGTGTATATATTTCTTAAAGAACACAAACCCAAAAGTTATAGGTAAAAGGAAAGAGGCCAATTTTATTCAAAACACTGTGTCCATCAATCTTACAATAGGATATGTAAGAGAAAGCACACTGCTGCAGCTGGCAAAGGAATTAGTAGATCTTCCGATATATTCATCAATAGAATCCGCTGTCCTGGGCTGCCCAATTAGGAGCCTAACAAAAAACAAAAAAAAGCACATCAATTACATTTGTTCTTCATGATAGTGAACAGGTATTCAGTATCCTACAACTGAGTCTTATGAATCATTGCGTCACAAGACACATCTTGAACTTTTTTGTTGTACAGTCCACATTACACAGTCTGCACGAATTAGATGAGGAAGTCTAGACTAAGTCATAGTGCTACCACACATGGTCACTGCAATGGGGCATAAGCGGTAATGAACTCTCAAAGCGTTCATTAAAATACTGCCCTGGATAATAGTAATGCATGTGTCAAATGATCATAGCTGCTCAGGCACCTCTTCAGATCGCTGGAGCAGAGGGGGAGTGAGGCAGAAGAGACTGCTCTAGTAGCTAGCCGGCTGTGAGGTTCAGGTGAGTATAACTTAATTTTCATACCTAGACAAAAATGAGCACTTAACCCTTGCAGCGCAGGGGTAGCGACTCAAGGGTTAAGAAAATGTGTGCCCGGCATTCTTCTTTAAGACTGTTAAGCCAAGAAAAGTCTACCTCCCCTTTACGGAGGCAAGATTAACAGACGCACCGTTAACTGGCATAACAACTCAGAATAATCACCTCAGCCCTGGTGTTCTGGTTCATCTTCTTCTCTATATTCATTGCCAACATCTGACTGCGGAACGCCAGACTCTTCGTCTTCTCTATGACTTGTTGATAAGGTGATACGGCGTTATTTCCCATTACAACATGACCCTAAGTTAAGAAGAGAAACGTTATGTACAGTCTTTACATAAATGATGGGTTTATAGAAAGAACAGACAGTTCAAACCAATCATAAATCAGAGGACAATCACAAGGACGATCTGTAGAAGAGCACTCTGGACACCGCAGAAAACTGTAAATCTATACTACAAGTCAATTAAAATAATAACACTGAATAAGAGAATAAGCAATTGCCTTTTTCATCACACAAACAGAAGGAACGCTGGCCGCACACCCGATTCCACAAAAATAGTTTACTAAAGTTTGCATCACATTATATGGCTAAGCCCAAAATTGGGTGAAACGCGTCGGTGTAGGTTGACCTTGGGTGATGTGGTACAAGCTTCAATAAACTATTCCAGCGGAATCCGGTATGAGGTCAGCTTTTCTTATGTTTGAATGGGCTCAAATTGGAGCGAGGATGTGCTCCCAAGTGGCAAGCACCCAGCTCATTGCTTCTCTTGGGAGCCATACCTTTCCGTGTTCTCCTGACGCTTTCATTAATAACATTTAAAAGTTTGTGGTTCAGGTAAATTCCTAGGTGCACCAAGATCACTATGACTAAACTTTGACTGACCAGGGGTTTTACAAGGGCTTCAGAAAAAAGAGAAGTATTAGGAGAGTAAAATCTACTCTTCCCAATAGTACTAAGTGATCACATACTGCTCATGGCTTCTCCCCGTCGAGAGCGGTGGCCATCAGTCACCTCCTCCCGCAGGGATTCCCCCCACCCCTCTCTGTTCCTCTAGTGCTCATTGGAGAAACAGACAAGGTAGGGGATGGGCAGTGTTACCTCTGGCTCTAGATAGGCAGAGCCAGCTGTCAATCAGGCAGCAGAGTGGATCCCAACAATATAATATTGTTGGGATGCTTCCCAGCTGGAGCGTGGCTCTGTGATGTCAGCATATAGTGGACAATATGCTGAGTTTAGGTCATAGGAGTACATTAGAAGATGTATTCCTTTGATCCAAAAGAGGGCGAAAGCCAAAAAAAAAAGGTTTGCCTTTAGTTCTCTTTTAATGATGATGGATATATAGATCTAGATGACCCTCAATGACAATCGTATATTTACTCTTTGGTACACATACATTCCTAATGCCTTTTCCTAAATACTTTTAACCACTTTAAAGGATATCTAAAGACACCAAAAATATAACATATCCCAGCTAATCCCAGGAGCCTGGCAGCAATCACTCCTTTAAAAAAAAAATGACAGCTTGTGCCTAGTTCTCTAGTTGTTGTCAATTAAGCTGGCTGCTAAAACTAATCCTGCTGGCTCCTGAATTCCAACATAATTTGTCCACCCCTGGCTTCCCAGTCTTTTGATGTGGACAATGCATTCATTTTCTTATTTCAAGCCAAGAAAATTTTTACAACTGCAGAAAATACGTGTGGATTTTGCCAAAAAATGCAATGTTCTTGTCCCTTTCTGTAGGAGGAACTAGAAGCAAAAAAATCTAAAACAAAAAGGTGTAGCTGGGTCACAACCATGGCTGTCCTGATAAATACAGTAGAGTGACTGTAACCCCCCCACGGTCAGGAAGTGTGATATTCACAAGATTACCAGCTTTAAAAAAAAAGGGAATCTGCAATATATGTTTGTTCTTAGGTTTAGATATGCTTAAATTCCAATGCTTCAATTCCCCTCCCCCCCACCCAGTTACCTCAGATCAACAGTCAATGTAAAAGGTGGTAACTGCTGCTTATGTCTGGTTGTGCTCCCGTTCTCCAACCATACAGGTGAAACTCGAATAATTAGAATATCGTGCAAAAGTAATTGCAGTAAGTGCTGCAAAAGGGGCCCAAAAACCAAGTACTGAGTACATATGCATGCTTTTCAGAGGTCCGATATTGTTCTATGTACAATCCTTGTTTTATTGATTCCATGTAATAATCTACTTTTTTGAGGTTGTGGATTTGGGGTTCTTGGGGATTTCATGAGCTGTAAGCCATAATCATCACAATTATGACAAATCACAGCTTGAACTATCTTGCTTTGCATGTAATGAGTCTATCTCATATATTAGTTTCACCTTTTAAGTTGCATTAGTGAAATAAATTAACTTTGCACGATATTCTAATTATTCGAGTTTCACCTGTATGTATGTGTCCTTTTCACTCCAGGCCTGCAAGTAGATGGCTTCTCTATTGAGCCTATGGAGGAAGGCTGCACAGCCCATAAGAGAACAGGAGAGAACTAGAGCAAGATGTGGCTCCTGTTCCACAACTGCTGTTGTAGTTTGGGGTATAGATAACATTGGGAAGGAGAAAGTGGCGCCATTAGGAATGTGTTAAAGAGTAACCTTGGAAAACTAATGTCAGCAATGTTGACTAGGTTAAGGAGGAATAGCAATATCCCAAAGAGGGGCTTTAAGTGAGAAATATTATATGGTCTTATGTCATTTTGTAAATGGCCAGCACTGCAAGATTTCAAGCGCTTTTCCCATCGAGCCTCTTGTTACATGATACTGGTTAGTGAACACTCACTGATGATCCAAGGTGCTCTGGCAGGTTGCAGTATATGTTGAATGGTGTTTCCTTTGACTCAGAGTAAGGGCCATTCTAAAGAATATTACAACTACAGAAATGCTCTAACAAGATTGCTTGCTGCAGAAGACATATTCCACAATGAAGATTAGAACCACTGCAAAGTTAAACTTGTCAGTCGAAACGCAAAATTATAAGGCTTGACTAAGACTGGCCATACACTTCATGTTTTATCACTCAGTCCTGCAGGGGGCCACACGCTACTCTAATTTTAAAATGTGACCACTGTATAGCCAGCTCATGTCAAAAGAGAAGAAAAAAAGACAAAAGAAAACCTTACCAACTTCGAGTCTATCTTGGCATCCAGTCTGGCATTGCGAATTAAATTGACTATCCACCTTTCAGCTTCTTCAGGGCTCATATTTAGTTTATCAGCCAACATGCTGGGGAAACAAAACATAAAAGTTAATGATAAGCCAATAGCAGGAGCTAATCAAGTCATAAAAACACCCAACAACTATGGTTTACAATACTGAAGGCGTAAATGCCTGAAAGGTGCCCACACACCTTGCGATAATTGTGGGAAATCCCGCAAATCGATTATCGTAAGGTGTGTGGAAGGCGTGCGACCTCTGCTACTGTAAGATCGCACAACTTTTATCTTAGGAACATGTTCGAAAACCCGCTGAGAATCGTACGATTGTCGGCGGGTGTGTGGCATGTTCGTAAGATAAATGCTGCACCGGCCTGTGTGCGCAAGCGCACACTGCCCGTTCAGCATTGCGGTCATCAAAATGCCCGCCCAAGATAGGCACATTGTACGTTTTTTTAATTACCTTACAACACAAAAGTATTGCGATAGTTGTAAGGTGTGTGCCCAGCATTACATGTTCTTTGCTGGCAACACAATGTTAAAGGGTAACCTCCAGCCAGCTAGTATTTCACAGGCTCTTGTGGTCTCATAATCCCTACTGATGAATACAACACTATTGCATAATCAGGGTAATCCTTTTAAACCCAACAACTGGACAGACCCCCTGCCTTTCCTTTAAATCATTGGTGAATATCCCTACACGGCCTAATGCATACCAACCTCAAGGCCCCCCCCTTTTAATAACCCCACCTAAGTACCTCCTGTTCCTTCCAATTCAGATCACAGGGCAGGATACTTCCCCAGCAGCAACATCATTGTGATGGCTCAATATAAAATTTCACATTTCAATTGTGTGAAATGATGCCATGACTTTTCAAGGAGACTTCTAAAATCTGTGCCTGGAGTTAGAAGTAGCTGGGTCACAACCATGGCTGTCCTGATAAATACAGTAGAGTGACTGTAACCCCCCCACGGGCAGGAAGTGTGATATTCACAAGAGTACCAGCTTTAAAAAAAAAGGGAATCTGCAATATATGTTTGTTCTTAGGTTTAGATATGCTTAAATTCCAATGCTTCAATTCCCCTCCCCCCCACCCAGTTACCTCAGATCAACAGTCAATGTAAAAGGTGGTAACTGCTGCTTATGTCTGGTTGTGCTCCCGTTCTCCAACCATACAGGTGAAACTCGAATAATTAGAATATCGTGCAAAAGTAATTGCAGTAAGTGCTGCAAAAGGGGCCCAAAAACCAAGTACTGAGTACATATGCATGCTTTTCAGAGGTCCGATATTGTTCTATGTACAATCCTTGTTTTATTGATTCCATGTAATAATCTACTTTTTTGAGGTTGTGGATTTGGGGTTCTTGGGGATTTCATGAGCTGTAAGCCATAATCATCACAATTATGACAAATCACAGCTTGAACTATCTTGCTTTGCATGTAATGAGTCTATCTCATATATTAGTTTCACCTTTTAAGTTGCATTAGTGAAATAAATTAACTTTGCACGATATTCTAATTATTCGAGTTTCACCTGTATGTATGTGTCCTTTTCACTCCAGGCCTGCAAGTAGATGGCTTCTCTATTGAGCCTATGGAGGAAGGCTGCACAGCCCATAAGAGAACAGGAGAGAACTAGAGCAAGATGTGGCTCCTGTTCCACAACTGCTGTTGTAGTTTGGGGTATAGATAACATTGGGAAGGAGAAAGTGGCGCCATTAGGAATGTGTTAAAGAGTAACCTTGGAAAACTAATGTCAGCAATGTTGACTAGGTTAAGGAGGAATAGCAATATCCCAAAGAGGGGCTTTAAGTGAGAAATATTATATGGTCTTATGTCATTTTGTAAATGGCCAGCACTGCAAGATTTCAAGCGCTTTTCCCATCGAGCCTCTTGTTACATGATACTGGTTAGTGAACACTCACTGATGATCCAAGGTGCTCTGGCAGGTTGCAGTATATGTTGAATGGTGTTTCCTTTGACTCAGAGTAAGGGCCATTCTAAAGAATATTACAACTACAGAAATGCTCTAACAAGATTGCTTGCTGCAGAAGACATATTCCACAATGAAGATTAGAACCACTGCAAAGTTAAACTTGTCAGTCGAAACGCAAAATTATAAGGCTTGACTAAGACTGGCCATACACTTCATGTTTTATCACTCAGTCCTGCAGGGGGCCACACGCTACTCTAATTTTAAAATGTGACCACTGTATAGCCAGCTCATGTCAAAAGAGAAGAAAAAAAGACAAAAGAAAACCTTACCAACTTCGAGTCTATCTTGGCATCCAGTCTGGCATTGCGAATTAAATTGACTATCCACCTTTCAGCTTCTTCAGGGCTCATATTTAGTTTATCAGCCAACATGCTGGGGAAACAAAACATAAAAGTTAATGATAAGCCAATAGCAGGAGCTAATCAAGTCATAAAAACACCCAACAACTATGGTTTACAATACTGAAGGCGTAAATGCCTGAAAGGTGCCCACACACCTTGCGATAATTGTGGGAAATCCCGCAAATCGATTATCGTAAGGTGTGTGGAAGGCGTGCGACCTCTGCTACTGTAAGATCGCACAACTTTTATCTTAGGAACATGTTCGAAAACCCGCTGAGAATCGTACGATTGTCGGCGGGTGTGTGGCATGTTCGTAAGATAAATGCTGCACCGGCCTGTGTGCGCAAGCGCACACTGCCCGTTCAGCATTGCGGTCATCAAAATGCCCGCCCAAGATAGGCACATTGTACGTTTTTTTAATTACCTTACAACACAAAAGTATTGCGATAGTTGTAAGGTGTGTGCCCAGCATTACATGTTCTTTGCTGGCAACACAATGTTAAAGGGTAACCTCCAGCCAGCTAGTATTTCACAGGCTCTTGTGGTCTCATAATCCCTACTGATGAATACAACACTATTGCATAATCAGGGTAATCCTTTTAAACCCAACAACTGGACAGACCCCCTGCCTTTCCTTTAAATCATTGGTGAATATCCCTACACGGCCTAATGCATACCAACCTCAAGGCCCCCCCCTTTTAATAACCCCACCTAAGTACCTCCTGTTCCTTCCAATTCAGATCACAGGGCAGGATACTTCCCCAGCAGCAACATCATTGTGATGGCTCAATATAAAATTTCACATTTCAATTGTGTGAAATGATGCCATGACTTTTCAAGGAGACTTCTAAAATCTGTGCCTGGAGTTAGAAACACGTCAGGCTCCACCAGACCCCTGACGGTTTACTGTGGCACATATTCTATTAAAAGGCAGTTGTTCGGCTTCTGTTCTTAGCTTTTGCCCAGACCTGGAAGACCAGAAAGAGATAATTGGTCTGAGGAAGTGTTTCTAATTAACTCAATTAGGAATGTGGAAGCACTCAGCTAGATCTTCACTTTGATGTGCTTTGTCACGACACTTGTTCCCAAAACATCACAAGGCTTCCAGTGTATAAATGTTGCTCTTAAATCAGCACAACCGCCCACGCAAGAGGCCACATTTCCACTCCGTTACCGCAATTCATCCCGATAGGGCTACTACGCACACTATTCGGCCAACTAATGTGGATTTCCTGACAGCTAATCCCCCTTGCCCAACTCCCTGCCTTGCACAATGTTTGATTAAGGACTGAATCTTAATATGCAAATGAGCCACCGTCAAGTCACCCACCTCGCCTTTCCTAATGCTTTACAGTTTCCTGCTGAAACTGACCTCCTCGCTGCCTAAAACAAACAGTGAGTAAGTTGCAGACTGTTCCGCCGTCACGCCAGACATGAGTACATAAACTTTAAAGTGGAGAACACAAGTATGACTCACTCAGGAGGTTTACAGCCTCTATCGGGTTTCCTAGATGGATTGTTTGTCTGCATGAAAGTGATACCATGACAAAGTGCTGAAAAAGGCTGCGTAATGTTAAGTCTGTGACACAGGACCAGGAAGTTATTTAAAGACTTTATAGACTTAAAAGGTTTGTTATTTTTTTTTTTTATCTTAAAAAGGAACCCAGTCATCAATTTAAAAAAATGCAGCTAAAGCACATAAAAAAATAAAGTACTCAAATGAAGATAGAGATATGTAATATCGGAAGTGCCATTTTAGATTAATATACAGCGCCAACAGTTTGCACAGTGCTTTACAATAAAAGGAAGACATTTACAATACAAGATGTTGAGGGCCCTGCCCATGAGAGCTCACGATCTAAAAAGGAGGGACAAGTAAAACAAGAGGTGGTAGCTGTGCAGGGATGAATTGTTTGAGAAAGTAATAGTTTAGTGGTATAGGCTTCCCTGAAGAGATGAGTCTTCAGAAATAACCTAAAGGCAGAGTAGGAGATAGACAGACTGGAGTAAGGAGTTCCAGAGGATGGAAGAGACTCTAGAGAAGTCCTGAAGGCGAGCATGGGAGAAGAGCTGATGACTTATGGTTGTGTTGCTGCTCCTTTATTATATCCAATCAGCAGACTGCATTGTGGCAGCGCTGGATTACTTACATGGTAATTGCACTTCCCAGCATGAATTTGGGAAAATGGAATTACCCCGACCAATATGCCCCCTCTACCCCTTCCCGCTGCTCTTACCTTTAACCGAATGCTGCTTCTCCTATGAGGCTCCCAATGTACACGACATTGCAGGCCTGCACTAGATATTTCAAATTACCCTCGCATATGGAGAGCATTCATTGATCAGCAAGGTCACCTGACCAAAGAGAAGCGCTTTTTGCTAAGAAACTCTTTTCATTGGTCAGTGCGGTCAGTAGCACTTCTCACTGACCAATGAGTGCTCGCCATTTGTAATTTGAAATACATAGAGGGCAGCGATGCTGTGTACAGGGGGACAGATTGTACACTGGTAGCCGCTGGGGGTAAGCGACATTCATTCAAAAGCGAAGAGCAATGTGGGGGGGGGGGGGG
>NW_017306307.1:1863854-1867103 GCF_000935625.1 Nanorana parkeri
TGGGGGGGGGAGAGATGGAGCAGATTGGTGAGGGTAATTCCATTTTCCCAAATTTGCCTAAGAAAGTGGAATTGCCCTTAAACTCAGAAGAATAGCTGGACAGAATTACAAATCATTTCATGGATACGACGGCTCACATATGCATATCTGAACTGTATTAAACCGTTTCCTGGGAGTTCAGTTTTAAAAGGAAAACAAGCCAATAGTCCCATCATCTAAGAATGAATGGGCTTAGCATGTAAAAGAATTGAACTTACTCTCTGAAACTGGTTACAACTCAGGGTGAAAACCGGCATGGAAGAAATCAATCACACAAGTGATGCGTCTATTTGGCTCATCACAGAAGAGTAAATCTAATGCGATTTTACAAGCTTCTCTGGGCTGCTCTCAGCAGACTTCCAATGATGTAACCAGCAAGGTTTTAATAAGTTATGTGTCATTAAAACAAGCGGAATAATCAGATTTGATTTGTGCTCACACAATGGTGCATTTTGATGGCTTATTTCTGTCCCTTCCAGTAACACCTATAAAATGAGAACCATCACCGGGATAGTGAGTTATGCGGAAAGGTCATCAGGAGACCTGACAAGCCACCATATTAATAGGGGAGAGGGCAGCTTGCGGTTAGGCTCACATTAATCTAAAATGGATTATAGGCTTCATCATTGTATTGCTCTAGTAATGGACTGTGCGTGAAATGTGTCTTGACTCTATACTGAAGCTGCGAAGCCTTCCATCTTCTCTGGAACCGCTAAGCCATGCCAACAATCTGCCTCTGCAAAGCCACCAATGGACCAGATTAAAAGAAAACACCAGCAATCCATTACATCTGTTGCTTCACAAATGGTCTACAGAAGAATAGACGTATAAAGTGTCATATTATAAGATGTTAGAAACATATTCTATGCCCTCTTGCCACTGGCAATCTTTATATCTAGGGATGCACCGATACTGAGTATTTGGGTGAGTACCTGTACTCGCTCAAATGCTCTCTATGCCTATCCCAAGACTGGAACTTTCGGTACTAGGAAGCCAGGCAGCGAGTCGTTACACGTAGCCCAGCTTCCTGATTGGCCGGGAAGTCGGCTCTATGCTCCTTCTTCCAATCAGAAAGCAAGCTGGAAAGCTGCCCAGCTTCCTGGCTAATCGGGAAGCCGGATGGTGAGTCATTACACGCCGCCCAGCTTCCTTGATGGGACTTCCGGTATCAGCGAGTACCAGGAAAATATTGATACTCTTACTCGATACTAAAAAACTGGTATAAGTGCATCCCTATTTGAAGTCCCTCAGCGACTTCAGTGGTGAAATCGCCTGCCTTTGACTCCCATAAAGTATAATCACAGATGGGGTAGAGGAAGTGTCAGCTTTGCTGCATTTTCTATAATGTAGAAAAAAAATTCAGCAGGGAGTGACAGCCAAGGGTGAGTTATGGATGTCAAGAGCTCTGCGTAGCCTAGTGTAGGGACAGTGCAACTTCAGCACACATGTATACGAGTCACACCATCACTGGCCACCCAATGAAGATGTTGGATATGCAGAAATGCTGAAGCTGGCAGTGGTGACAACATAGCACAGACCTGTCAGTGCTGGAGAAAGGCAAACGGAGGAGTTTCCGATCTATATTCCCATATGCCTTGCATACTTGTACATTACTGGAAACGTTCTTGTGGCCCCCATCAGCTCAGTTCCTCTTTAAACCCACAACATGATTAACCCAAGTCATGATAAACGCCCCGGAAGCCTCTTGCTGCTCTGTACCCATAACTGTCAACAAGACCAGGAATATACCCATCAGATGGAAGAGCCAGGCACCTTTCTGTAATGGCTTCCAGATTCCTTCATTTCTTTTGGGTCTGGCAATGTCAGGAACTGAGTGGGGCAGATGCATTGATAAGACTCTATCTTACTAGCAAATCATTTCCTTTGCCACAAATACACGTATACAACAAATCCTCATAAAAGTATTTTCGTTTCTGCAGTAACTACAAGTCAATAACAGTTCCTAGAAAAAGATTTGCCAACATGGCAATTAACCTTAAAATCCCTATATAATTAACATTTCTATGTGCTGCATGACACCACTACTCACGAAACAAGACCAAAACCCTGCAAAGGGGGATGACCCACCATCAGTAATTCCAGGAGCTTAATGCATAAAATAAGTATTCGAACTACAAGCTATACATCCCTCAGCAACAACAAAAGGTAGTGGTGATTTCTGATTATTAAAATAATGAAAGGCCAAGCATGTTCAAAGCCCAATGTGTAACCAGATGTGAAGTTACTTGCATGTAAGGGATGCTGCTGCAAACGCTCTTAAAGGATAACTCCAGGCTAGTATGTAGGTAGACGGGGCTGACTAGGGGAAGGGCACACTGGGGGCTTGTTCTCACCAAACCACAGACAAATGATCTGTAAGCGGTGAGCTCTGGTGTGGGAAAAAAATAGACATGCTGCATTATTTTCGCACTTCTCCACTCTGTTGTGGTGTAAACAGGGAATGTGGAACTCAGGTGTTTTCCATCACCCCTAGCTGAGACCAGCGTTGCTCAAGTGTAGAGAAATGCAGTCTACGGACATAGAGTGAACAAACCCCGAGTGTCCGAAGTGTAATTCCTTTAAGCTGCAAATAATGTAACCAAACCCAGAGCATGAGCTTATCCACCCCACCTACTTGCCACAATACCTTTCTCCATCTTACAAAGAGGTTGAATCCAGCAACAAGCCTCCCTATAGCCACGCTTCTGCAGAAAGTTTCAGGCCCTTGTGATCTCAGGGCACTGGGTAATATGTTATGTACTGGGATGGAAATGGGTGTCATTTGCATGGAGAACGCTCCTGAGTTCAAGAGCTCCCTGGGTAAAAGGCAGCACTTTTATTTACATGTAACGGTAGCTGTGCAGAACCTCCAGAGGATGACAAGAGGAAAAAAAAAACTTAAAAAATGCAGACATCACCTGATACTCTTGGTTCAACAATCTAACCCATTCTATAGCTGCCTACAGACATAAAATAACAATCACACAATCCAGCCATTTTCAGCCAGGATCGGGTGACCATCTCATGTCTATAGGGTGAGGCAGGGCAATCCCCAGCAGCCTGCTCTCCGGGTGAAAACGTTGACTGTTAACGGCCCCTCCTTTGTGATGGTGATGCCTGAATGTCCAACCGCCATCTAAATAACTATGGGCAAGCTAATGGCAAGTAAGTTATTCTGAAAAGGCATTCTTTTTTTATTTTCATAATTTA
>NW_017306307.1:1867127-1890706 GCF_000935625.1 Nanorana parkeri
AAAGATAATTCAATGACTTTCAGTAGATAATCAAAGACTACATACAGCAAGCAGATTATTAACTACATAAGAGATGACAAATGGCAAAAATATTTTTTTTCCCACAACTTACCGAGAATCTTGGTGTGCGATTGCAATCATTCACCACTGGCCAAGTGATGTTTAACCATATGGCTTAAAGCCATTTCCCTGTATTTCCCTTAAAGCGGAACTTTAAAAATAAAAATGCTAGAAGATCGCAAAAAAAAACTTGGCCTCATCTTCTAGATTCTTTTTTTCCTAGTGTACACTGGCTGTGGTGCCTGCGCTAGGACATCCCTGATCACTCCCCATCATCTTACAGATGGGTGCCTGGACAATGTTACATTATAAGTGGCCACACATTGGACAAAAGGCAGCGTGGCAAATGACAGCTCAGCCGTCAGCGCTGGGGAAAGGTAAATGGTGAAGCCGACATAATATACAAGTATGCACCAGCACTGGGGACTAAAGCACCTCTACGTAGCGGTCTTAACTTAACATCTGTGGTACAGCAATTTTACACTAGACAAAAGTATAGACTTACCTGATGCTTATACATTGGTGGATACGGCAAAATGTCTCAAATATAAAAAGTCTGGCATTTTCAATAAAATCTTCCAAACAGGCCACAAGAAAGAAATCATTCACCAGCACCTAAGAGATAGACAGGTTTGGAAGTTAAAGGTTTGTCAAGTAAAACAGAACTTTTACTAAAACTACAATAAGCACATTCAGGACATCAGAACAAATGCTTGAAAAAATAATGCCATAATATTTGCTTAGTTACTCCGGAAACCCTATAGAAAATTGGCCAATGCTCCAATATTGTGTTAGTGACGTGTTCTTAAATATACATGTTCTAACTATGCATAGGACTGCATAGAGATTGGGGCTCAGCGGAAAAAGATATCAAGAGGCTGTGCAGTTCCTCACAGACGAGATCTCACTGATTCAGGACAAGTGAGTAAAACTCTCAGAGGATGTAAATAAACTAAAAGTGCATTTTGTTTTTGGGTTTATTTTCACTTTAACTATGCAACACATCCTTATGTGACCTGCACAGTGTCTTCATCCTTTCACCCCACTGATTAACCAAAACGTGTCTCCTAGGCCGCTGGGGCACGCCGCCTTTTAGGCTCCAAGGCCGCTGGGGCACGCCGCCTTTTATGCACAACTCATATACAAATGAATTGCTCTGTGAGCCTCCTAAGATCAGCAGTCGTTCACAGTCATTAACATGTCATTGGACATGCAGCAGTTACCTGTGGGTGACGGCAACTGAACACAATGTGGGACTGCCCCAAAGCAGAAAGAATAGCACCTTCGAGTGATATCCTAAAACCCACAGCCAAACCTTATCCAAACATTTTCAAAGAAAAGTAGCAGTTCTGACCAACAACCATATTCCCAAAATGAATTATATCAGAAGATGTAATCAATCTGAACATTAAATGCAACATTTTAAAATCAGGTACTCTTTAAACAACCCGAAATCCACTTCAAGTAAACTTTTCACAGAACGCTAGTAAAGTTAGAAGTTCAGTCACCAGGCTCTATATAAATTAATCAATTTACTACAAAGACTAATACACAACATATTTGCTTCTTCTTAGTAGGGCTGACGATACATACTATTCATATATAAATGTAAACTACATTCAGATGTGACCTATGCGTATTCCCTTGTGAAACTGTGGAAGTTACAGCATAATTGCTCAACATTGAGCACCCATCAGCACTCAAAAGGAAAATGACTTCTACAAGATATTTAAGTTTAATATATTTTATATATAGTAAGGTCACGAGCAAGTGACTAACCGTTTGTGATCCTCCATATTCTACCCATATGACTCAACGCACCATTAGTAGGTTCGTTATATTGCCCTCCACTTCAATAACTGCTTAATTACTAGCAAGAATGCATAACTGCCCCCCTGCGTGCCTCTGATTTATACTGTCATTTTACTGTGTGAAAACAACTGCAACAAACATTCAGCTACTTCCTTCCCTGACTGGTCACCATTAATTAACAACCCAGCTAATTAAAGTCATATGAAGCAAGGTAGTTAGCCTATTACATCAAAGAAGGGACAGATTACTAATCAGCACACCTATCTTCCAGACAGACACTCCCACGTGAGTAACGATAGACAAGATAACCGATTGCTGAGCTTTGAACTGATCAGACAAACATACATTTCCAATTTGAGATCGTATACCGCGGCAATGCCGACGAGTAAAACATTCCTGAACTGCTTCATAAAGAGGACTTGCTATAAATGGATACAAATGAGCCTTGTCGGAGATGCACAATCAAAACCAAAACCTTTGACATTTACAGGTTTTGGTCACGCGGGGGCCATTTATTGGTGCACACCTGACTTTCAGAAAGCATCTTACTATGCCTAGAATGACTGGGCACAGGTGACAATGTGTATTCGTGTCACTATTTTTAGCCTTTCCTTTCTAACCACAGTCAATTCTTAGCACCAAAGTGAAGGAAGTTGTAGTAAGGAAGCAAAAAAACAACACATCAAATACCCTCATTTATAAGTATTCAAAGATACTATAAAAAGGTAAGCTTTAAAATGAACATGTGCTTTCCCCCAAAAGAAATGGTTTACCTCCCCAGCAGTACAAACAATGATTTCACTCGCATCACGCCGTTTGGCTACCGGAAGTAAAAGCCGCCACCTAATGCCCTAAAGCTGTTCCTAACATAGCACTATGCACTCTCCCAATGAGACTGGCTACCGGAAGTAGAAGCCGCCACCTAATGCCCTAAACTTGTTCCTAACACAGCACTATGGACACTACCAATGAGAATGGCTGCCGGAAGTACAAGTCACCACCAAATGACCTAAAGTTGTTCTTTACTTAGCACTATGGACTCTCCCAATGAGACTGGTGATTGGCATAGTACAGTCACATTGAGCGAGTCACATACTCCGCCATATCTGAAAGTACTGGGTATTTCCTTCATGACCAATAGCTAAACATAGCAGGTGAGCAAAAGGAAAAGGAATGTGCTGTTAGGAAGCAGGTGAGCAAAGCAAGCCTTTTTCTTTGCATGGACAAATCATAGGCTTGCTATGTGGGAGCAGTGTTTTGATATAACCACTTCTTTTCTCTCCACAAACATCTTGGCCGTGTCTTTCTGTAGCTACTTCTCTGTTGGTATGCATCAGATATCCCAAGGGTTTCTAAATCTAAAAAGGACAGGAACTGGAAAGCACAGTACGTTACAGAACTAGTGGATCATAGGGCTGAGTCACTGTCACAAATGCCTTTAAGGGCCTGTTCACACCCAATGCGTTAGGGCTGCCCTGGCCATTTTTCCCAGCGCCGCCACAATGCAAGACAAAGTAATTTGCCTTGTTCCAGATGGGCTCAGCTGCACTGGAAAAAAAAAAAGTACAGAGTACAGTACTTTGTATTCAGTGTGACACGGTACAACTGAATAACACTGTGCTGTGCTCGTAGAACTTAATGAAATGTCGCCTTTGACATTTGAACAAAGTTCTATCAAGCGCTTCAATGTAGCGGGCTGCTGGCGTGAATGGGCCCTATAGCAAAATACTTGTAGGACTTCTTTCTCTATATGTATTCCAATACCTAGAGATACTGTTGAAATGGGGCTCTACCAGTGTATACCCCATCTTTCTAACATATCATGCACTAAAACCCTAACGTTAGACTCCCGTTACAATTTAACATTTAGTTTACACCCTTTGCCCATGTTTAAATAAATACTAAACCTCCATGCACTCTCCACAGCTTCCTCTACAGTTCAGAGCTAGCAGTCCTCTTCAGGCAGACTGATAAAATGACACAACTATTTCCAGTGAACCCTACCTGTCCTTTATATGCCCTAGAGGGCGCATCACCATGCAGGTTGGGCTAACAGGGCTCTGGAACTGGAAGAATGCCTGTCCACTGCTGCTGGAGAAAGAAGAGGAAGCTGACATACTGCCAGCGGAACAGCTAAAAGACTGCAGAAAAAGGGATGTTTAGGTATTCCCTTTTTACACAAAAAATTCCAGGGGGTGGGAGATGCCCGGAGTTTAAGTTATGGCATTTGTTGCGAAACATCTACAGGCCAACAAGCCGCCTTTTCTTGCCCCAGTTTCTCTTTAGTATTGGGCTTTTGTGAAAGGATACAAAGCCCCCCCCCCAAAAAAAAACATAACTTCATATCTATGATAAATCTATAACATCACATAACCCAAATATCTGAACGAGAAAAATCTGGAAGACAAGACGACAATATTCACTTACCGACTCGCACTCTCTTAACTTCTTTTGAGCCCCATCAAAGTCAAAATGGACATATAAGCACTCAACAAATTCAGTGATTGGATCCTTGTAGGTGTAGGATTCCTAGAAGGTAAAAAAGAAAACAGAATTAAAGTATGCAGATGTTTTCCCTTTATTTCCAGATGCATGAATTCCCATCTGTCTACTGCTCCGATAGTGTCAGCCTGGATACATGGCTTTAAATGGCCAAATCTTTTCTTTTAAGCAAAATACAGGTCTAGTCACTGGGATTCAGGTCTGAGATATCAAATCCACAAACTTCCCCCTTTTGCCAAGTTCTCTGCACTGGAGGAAAAAAAGAGCTCAAACTCCATCATTAAGAGTAACAACGCTTTAATGGCCACAACTAAAGGGTGTAAACCTGAAAGGATGAAGAGCTCTTGCTTTTAGAACCCACATTGCATATACAAGTGGTTACAACTGTGAGCTCTGTGGGTGTATGGTCATGTAACAGATCTAACTCAACCCATCTGCTGTGCATACTCCACACACAATTGATGACAGCACAAAACCAGCAAACATTGCATAAATTCTTTATTACACTTCAACGGGATCCCAAATACTTACCCTGTGATGTTTTTCCCCAATTGGTGCTTACTTAAGAGTTCGAGTCAAAAGGTGATATTTGAACATTCTAGATGTACCCCATTGAAATGCAATATAGAATTCAAGTACTGTTGGTTTTGGCCTATCTATCTTGTGTGGAGAGGACAAGCTGCCCAGTGAATAAGCTAGGAGTGCAATTGCAGGTCTGTGGTGGACAAGAACGGACCCGCCTTGAGCTGTGACCGACTGTTTGCCATCTGTTAAAGGAGAACTATGAGGCGAGTGCTTTTCACTCACCTCATAGTTCTAGCCGACCTGTGACAATGAGACGGTCACAGGTCGGCTCAGTAGATCGGGAGGTGAGCGAACACATACCGGGTTCGCTCGCCTCTCGATCCTGTCACGGCTCTCTGCCGTGGCAGTGGGAGGGGTTGGATTCCCCCCTCCGATCTGCCAGCGCTGACTGGTGGAACGGACGGGGGAGGGGGCAGGTACAGCTGGCTCTGCCTCTAGATAGGCAGAGCCAGCTGTCACTCACGCAGCTGGGCGGATCCCGTCATCTAAGTCGGGATCCGCTCTGGCGTCTCAGTTTACCGCGAGCTGTAGCTCGCGGTATACTGAGCTTAGGGTAACGGGAGGACGCTAGTTTGTGTCCTCCCGTTACCCTAAGGAGAACTATGGGGAAAAAAAACTGACCCCATATTTCTCCTTCAAGCTGTTGGATATTTTTTTTTAGATGTAGTGCGATGCATCTTATCCAGCCACACAGGCAGGCTGTACAGTTGTCAGGAGAAGTAGAAGAACGATGAAAAAAAAAATGTCACTAAACTACAAATTTTCTATTTCGAACTATTCAATGCCAAAAGATTACATGGTGAGTTTTTTTTATTCCATCTGGATCTTCTGCTAACACACGATTTGCACATTACCCTTTGCTTCAGCCCAAATATAACCAAGAAGGTCTATAAAGCCCACCAATGCAGAAAATAAAAATCACATATAAAAAGAGATAACCAGAATTTAAGACGATATAAAAATTAAATGCCATAGCACCCAATTCGACAATCTAAATATGTATTCTGTCAGTATAAGGAAGGGCCATGCATTGCCTTTATCTAGCATGTCTGTAAAAGCAGAAACCACTCACACAGCCCTCTACGGGGTTTTTATTTGCCCTTGATGATAGGTGTAAATAAAGGGTGCATTTATTCATCATCAGCCAAACAAGTCTGGACAATCTAAATACTGAACTTCATGTCCACAATTACAATGTTCGAAGTCAGTATACAGGTTGAAGCTCACTTACTTGCTGGATAACTTTCACCAAATCTTTCAGAACTTGACGCCTCTTTCTCACGTCCTTGTTGGTGATGACGGCTGTGGTCAGGTACCGAAGGATATGTGGGCACATAGTCTGAATGGCATTAAGGTATCTAAAAAGTAGATCAGAACCCGGGGTCAGTTTAAAACAGATATAACTGAACAGTTATTGAAACATTATCAAATACCTACTCACACTTTTCTTTAAATATTTTTAAGGGTCAATGGAAGCCAGTAGTGCCTGTCATTATTATTACATAGTATTTATATAGCGCAGCGCTTTATAGCACTGTCAATCTATGTCTGAACATGCATACAGGCAACACAGACCATTTCATTGCTACTACTTCACTGTCCACATAGGCTACATTACAAGGGACGGCTGGGGATTCCTGTGGCAAGAATCCCATGTATGTTGTACAGATGCGGCTACAACTGTTAGTGGTAGTCTGCATGTAATCGCTCAAGGAATGATTACCCGTGGTTCCGGATAGATGACTGTCCCTGGATGTAATATGCCTGCCCACATGTGCCGCTGTCAGATGCATAGGGTTGCAACTAATGATTATTTTCATAATCGATTAGTTGTCCGATTATTTTTCCGATTAATCAGATTTTAAAAAATTAAATACCCATAGCAGGCTGGCAATCACTCCTGTCCACTGCTTGCTGTGCCTCCCTCTCAAAGTGGAGGAGAGAGCTAGGGGATCCAACCGACTATTCGATAATGAGAATAGTTAACAACTATTCTCATTATCGATTATTGATTGATCAATTAGTTGGTTGCAACCCCTGCAAATGCAGCTGCTGTAAGTCTGTCTTTATCGTAAAACGGACACAGCAGCCACATCTGTACAGACAAACCTGGGATTCCTCCCGCAAGAATATGTTGGTTCTTCTCAAAGGAACCCCAAGCCCCGCATGAATGAGACCTAAGACTGATGTGGATCCCATTCCAGGCTGCATGGCTTTACTGCAACATAGTCTGCAAGAAGGCTAGAAGGACCTAGAAGTTCTGTGTGCCTGAGAATACCCGGCTCACAAGAATAGCTGAACAGAATAGCAAATCCTTTGGCAGGTAAGACCACTCTCATACAGGTGAAACTCGATTAGAATATCATGCAAAGTTCATTTATTTCACTAATGCAACTTAAAAGGTGAAACTAATATATGAGATAGACTCATTACATGCAAAGCAAGATAGTTCAAGCCGTGATTTGTCAATTGTGATGATTATGGCTTACAGCTCATGAAAACCCCAAGAACCCCAAATCCACAACCTCAAAAAAGTAGATTATTACATGCAATCAATAAAACAAGGATTGTACATAGAACAATATCGGACCTCTGAAAAGCATGCATATGTACTCAGTACTTGGTTTGGGCCCCTTTTGCAGCACTTACTGCAATTACTTTTGCATGATATTCTAATTATTCGAGTTTCACCTGTACATCTATTTTAGGCTGATGGCCTGGAGGTAAGCTTTAATGATTCTTCTTTATATTGGTCATGCTTAATTCAGAAGCATTTCATAAAGAAAATCTGACTATGACAATATCATGCGGAACACCAAGTATAACATTTATCCTAGAAATAAAAGCCAAATGTGACCCTGATGCGTTTCAGTAGCATGTGGACATCTGTACGAGCGTGTTTTCTTTTCTCGCTCTAGCAGACAAAACGCTGATGGCAAACAGATGTTCTGTGAACTGTATTGCTTATAGAGTAGGCCCAGAACTTTGATGTGCAGCTGTAATTCCTGGGCAGCACGCGTTCCATGCAAGCATTGCTCCTACTCAGGTAGAAAAACGCCATATACTAGAGTAGCCATGTTACACTCAAATGGAGACAAGGCATCTCCAAACACCACTCAGAGATTGTAATCACAGCAAAACCTATGCTAACCCCTTGGTGACCAGGAGACACGGTGTAAAATCTGGTTGAGAAAGAAAATAGGAACACTATTTGCCTGGTGGACAGTTGGTCTTCTGACTTTCATAATTAAAAGATCCTGACCAAGCATGCCTTTTCGATGTCTGTAGCAAGTACTGAAGCCATTAGGTCAGCATGACATGCAGGAAAGTAGCATTTCCAGAAGGAGACCAGCAATGGTAACCGCTGGATTTTTCCAAGCATAGATATCCTTTAGAGTATTACAAGGTGCTCAGTCACAATGTAGAGAGCACAGTCAAGAGCAGAGGGGTAGATTTCAATGATAAAGCAGTATTACCATTCGTATTTTATTTCACTGTTGTCCACAAGGCAGCCACAACATCTTAGGACTGGAAAGCTGTAATATATTAAAGATGAACTCCAGAATGATCTTTTATGGAAGCTTGCATTAGACCTGCTTGGCTCAATGTAAGTATCTGATCTCCAGAAGATTGCTGAGGTTTCCAAAAATGACAGAAATAGCCTGCGCTACATTTAGTGAAAGCTGGTCACTTATGGCTATGGTTCCAGCGGCTTCCCCTTTGCACAATGAGCACAGGAAGTTGCTCACTCAGCACAGCCGCCATTCAGAACACCTTTTTTTCATCTCCAATGTATACAAGGCTCTTTGATTGGACAAGGTGGAGATCATGACATCATCCAACCCTCCTCTCCACCTCGTCCAAGTAGACAGAGCCTTGCATTTCACTTCAATACAAGACAATCTCTCAATGATGGTGGTGCCAAGCAAGTCACTTTCTGTGCTCAGTGTGCATAGGGGAAGCTGCTGGAGCCACACCTGGAAGATCACGCTTATCATTGCACATAGCATGGACTACTACAGCGATATTCAGCATCCCCTGCGGACCTCTGGATATCATATTTGAATACTTACATAAAGCCCAGCTGGACCAAAGTATCCATAGATTATTACAGGATTTATATATTGCCAATAGTTTGCGCAGAGGTTTATTATTCCTGGCATTCAATCTTAAATTTTTGTTTTTGGGTTTAGACACAAAGTAGACCAGCCAGGCAAGCCGGACACACAGATGGAGAGTAAGTTATAATACAATGAAGAAGAATTGACTAGCTAGAACATCTCTAGCATTGTGCTGATAATGGAAATGCCAACACTGGTCATTTGTGAGCTTATCTCTGTATAGGAATGGGTCAGTAAGCACTTCCTTATCTCTGCAGCCTCATTGCTGTGTAAAAGCTGTAAGGTAAAAACACCATGCAAGACAGGAAAAGATGGAACATTGTGGCAGAGGGCCTTGGTCTGATATTGCAGATGCCTGTTAAGTTTGTGGAATTTTGATTTTACTCTGGACCCTACAGTAGGTGAGTTGAGAATACATGACCTGCTCCCGGTAAGGAATCGACATATCCAGAACCATAGAACAAGCAATGTGTTGGTATGGATGGAAAATAAAATAAGCAGGTGCCCTCCGGTATGTCCATAACCCTTTATGTGGCTTTCAACACAATAGTATAAGTGGGGCTATAAACCGTAGGCGTATAAACTTCTGAAGGGAAGTTTTAAAGCCATGATCACAATCCTGTAAATTTCACATCATTTCAATCATGTTAAAAATAAGCAACGAGTCAGCACAAGGGAAAACAGATTAAGTCAGGTGAAAGCTAATTCATATAGAATCCAGGAGCCAGCAAGATCTTTAAGAAGCCAGCTCCATTGACAACTAAAGAAAACCTCAGCTGTATCTTTAAAAGGAGAACTATGGGGTCAGTGTTTTTCCCCATAGTTCTCCTTAGGGTAACGGGAGGACACAAACTAGCGTCCTCCCTTTACCCTAAGCTCAGTATACCGCGAGCTACAGCTCGCGGTATACTGAGACGCCGGAGCGGATCCCGACGTAGATGACGGGATCCGCCCAGCTGCGTGAGTGACAGCTGGCTCTGCCTATCTAGAGGCAGAGCCAGCTGTACCCGCCCCCTCCCCCGTCCGTTCCGCCAGTCAGCGCTGGCAGATCGGAGCGGGGAGAGGGGAATCCAGCCCTCGACCCTGTCGATCCAGCCCTCGACCCCTCGACCCCCGGCAGAGGGCCGTGACAGGATCGAGAGGTGAGCGAACCTGGTATGTGTTCGCTCACCTCCCGATCTACTGAGCCGACCTGTGACAGTCTCATTGTCACAGGTCGGCTAGAACTATGAGGTGAGTGGAAATCACTCATCTCATAGTTCTCCTTTAAGGAGCATTGGCTACTTGGCTCCTGGGATTTGTGCATCCCTGGATTAAGCCATCCAGCATCTTCTCAAATCTGCAGTAATTTACTGAAATCTCAATTTAAGTTGCAGAAGCAGAGTTCTCCCTCAAATCACAGTGTTACCCCCGACAAGGCTGTAATTAAGCTGGTCCTGCTTTAGGAGTCACTTAGTATATACTAGATGCTCCATTATTTCCAATCTTTAACCCAAGAAATAAGCAGGTGTTTGCATCTATTTAAACTGAGGATCTGGTTTTAAGCAGACTTGACTATTAAATGTACGGATATCATGCTCATCTAAAACAAATGGGAAACTCAAAAACCTATTCCATCCATCAATGAACAATATAACCATCCTTTTCCTGTATGGAGAACATGTGCACACTGCAGGACGGTTGCACAAATTAAACCCAATAGCTGCGCATGTGGCCGACTAGTCAAACAAGATGTGAGAATGTTACGATGAAAGTACAACTACCCACGTCGTATCAGCATCTAACGTTCTTTATAATCAGTTGCTGCTAATCAAAGCTTTATCCATGGCCTGCAGGCAGAAGGATAGAAGGAACATTTGTTAGCATTTAGAGGACCAAAAAAGCCTGCCGAGTTGTGAAACAGCAGATGCTCTATATTTCAAGCTTACAGACACCGAGTTCACAGTCATTCACCTAGAACGGACAAGACAAGCTCCCAACATTCCTCACTGGTCAAGACACTGATACAGGGCTTTAGGTAAACTATGGGATTAAAGCTACAAGCTTCTATTTGTTTTTCTAGACACAAGGAGAAAAAAATAACCACTTGCTTTGTAGCTGCACATTTACTACTTTTCAGCAGGTTCCTTCTGCTGGAAGAGCATTCTAGGTCCTTTAGGTCTCCTTGCCCTCTTATTGGAAGACAAACTATGTTCACAAACAAGTGAATATATAAAGTGACACATAACTCGAGTTAAATCTTAAAAATGCATTCAAATACCCTATTAAAAAGGAGAACTATAGTTCTCCACAAACTAGCGTCCTCCCCTCACCCTAAGCTCAGTATACCACGAGCCATAGCTCGCGGTATACTGAGACGCCGCAGCCGGAGCAGATCCCAACATCGATGTCGAGATCCACCCAGCTGCGTGAGTGACAGCTGGCTCTGCCTATCTAGAGGCAGAGCCAGCTGTACCCGCCCCTCCCCGTCTGCTCCGTCAGTCAGCGCTAGCGGATCGGAGCGGGCAGGGGGGGAATCCATCCCTCCCCTGTCACGGCAGAGAGCCGTGACAGGATCGAGAAGTGAGCGAACACCAGCATGTGTTCGCTCACCTCCCGATCTACTGCGCCGACCTGTGACAGTCTCATTGTCACAGGTCGGCTAGAACTATGAGGCGAGTGAAAAGCACTCACCTCATAGTTCTCCTTTAACAAAAAATTTATCTTATTTGTGTATCACCCGGCTGTAGATGCTCAAATCATCTCTGAATTGGTGCTGACACTGTCCTTCCTTCTGGAGGGTGGATACTTTTGTTCCCCGTGGTCCCTGTGTGTGTTCTAAAGAAGCCACGGCTTCAAGCTTGCTCCTCTGATGGACCTCAAGCTCACTTCTAATTCAATAATTTGCATTGAAGTTATAATTTATCATGGGGGTGAGCTTGGAGTGGCGACTACTTTACAACACACATAGGGACCATGGGGAACAAAAGCCACCCTTCCAGAAAGACAGTGTCAGCACCAATTCAGAGATGATTTGAGGATCTACAGCCGAGTGATACACAAATAAAGTTACATTTCTGTTAATCCTTAGGGTACTTAAATGCATTTTTAGAGAACTCCTGGAGTTTAGTGTCACTGTGATTCCGTGGTGGTCAACCTTCTTTATTTAGGGGGCCTCAAGTCCAGCAGTTGACATCACCAAAGGGCCACACATATTACACAGTGAACATAATGCTACAGAAAGCTGTCAGACTGCAGAGGTGCAACAGGAGATGGTCCGAGGCTAAAGGCATAGTACAATATAAAGTAAAAAAATGCAGATAAACTATCGGAGATGGACAGAAATCATGCATGACCAAACATGCTATAGGGGTTGCTGGAAACTGGGAACATGCTTTGGGAGACAGGCTGGAAACAAGTTACATAGACTAGAGATCGCTGTGAAAACACAAGACTATTGTCTGTAGTGGTCCTGAGGTCCAGGCAAAAAGTGCAAGAGTTGCAGGTTGGGCACCAGGGGATTAACTACCTGAATACACAGAGGAAAGCCAGTACTGGACACCAGTAATCCCAATATTGTAGCACAGAATATTCCTCTCCATTTTACAGAATAATTAAAAAGGAACTCTTTAGGACAGCGATTACTCGATTTCCTTCAGGGAAGGTAAGTCATTGCGGGTGATGCAGGGGAAGCTTGCTCTGATCCACAACCAGCATTCTTTGCTACGTAGAACCAACCAATGACAGCATTCAGGGTCAGAGGATCTTCTTGGCTGTCCTGGGTGACAGATGTCCCAAGAAACGTAATGTATATGCCGAGACTCGTTGGAAGATAACTTGAAGAAATGTCACCAGCACACCAAAAAATAATTTAAGGATAACCATGTGTTCATTGAATAAGAACCATGTCGAGTGAAAACAAGCGCTTTTGGGGCTATGCAGGGTCCCTTCATCTGACTCAAAATGTTATGCCTGATAAAGGGACCCTGCATGGCCCTGAAAGCGCTTGTTTTCACTTGTCATGGTTCTTATTAAATGAACACAAGGTTATCCTTAAAGGATTTTGGGTGTGCTTGTGACATTTTTTTCAAGCGATTCATGCAACTAGCGGTGCCATTTGCAGCCACTACGAGCACCCTCCCCTGTCGTTGGGGGTATCCGATAAGGAGTGCAACAACTTTTGTTTATATATTCTCTTTGGAAGATAAACTTGCAAACTGTGAACATGATTCCAGACTAAAGGCAGAAATGACTAGGATTAATACGTGTAAGACTTGACTGCACCTATAGCCCCCGTGTGGGTACCACAATCAGATAGCCGGCTGCTAAGGAGGCACCTGTGCGTGCTTGTTGCCGGTCGTGCCCGCAAGTAGCTGTGTGCGTCCATAGACCCACACAGTGTGCTGCAGGCCACGCCCTTCCACTCCTCCCAACAGATTGACTGACGGCAGAAGGAGCCTATGGCACCTCTGCCCTCAGTATCCTCACCGCAACCAGGAAGTTCTGGGAACTGAGGACCGGCGGTGGCGACAGCGGTGTTCACCGGAAAGTGTGAGGATGATGGACAGAAAAAGGTACTGGGCATTTTTTTACCCTATTGCAGAGAATGCATTAACGTAAAAAAAACGCACAGCATTTAGAACTACTTTAAGTTGACGCGATTCTAAAAGGCAGAAATGAATAGCATCACTTAACCTTTAATCCAAAAACACCAACACAAAAGAGAAAGGGGACTGATTGAACTATAGAGGGAGGGGAAGAAAAAAAAACAAGTCTTAGGTCTATGAGAGTATTTCTACTACACATCTATGCTAGAACTATTCATGGTTCACTTACTGGGGTTGGTAAAGGAAAAGGTCAATGATGTTGTCTCTTCCCTTGGGATGGTTAAAAAACACAAAGAGTGACCAGTGAATGAGCCAGGTCCTGTGCTGTAGAGACTGAAGTGGAGAGCTGACAGACTGCGGGATAAAAGACAAAAAATAATGAGATCCCTGAAACAGAGAAAATGGAAAACAAAACAATGGCACTACAATAAGAGAATCTTACTTTCCCAAATCAAAAGAATTAAGTAAAAGTGGCGATCATGGCAAAGTGACAGTGTCTGCAGGTGGCCTTCATACCTATTACGCCACATTCCCTTACTGCCTCCTACTGTCTAAGCTCTGGTGTTGGCCCATTGAATATAATGCATTTTTAAGCTTTAACTCCTGAGTTTAGTGTCACTTTAAAGAAACTTTCTGATTCTAGCACAGCTTGCTGAATGAAATTAACTAATTGACTGCTTTTATTTGTTGCCTAGCATTGCCCTGTAATGGGCTGGTTCTTTAGGGCTCTTTTACAGGTTGAAAAAGCACTTTTTAGAGGAATGTTGCAACTTGTATAGAACATCTATTGCCCATGTCTCTGGATTTACTGATTCATGTTAATACCTCCGACAGTGACACCTATCCTGCTCCCCCTCCCTTCCCCATAGGCAGCAACATTTACTCAATATGACCTTGCATGTTTGTGCAGCAATGGATCTAGTGTCTGCAAGCATTTTAAGAACTCATAGAAACAGTGCTGATCTATCAAGACGAGATGAGTCTATCAAGACGCATGGCAAGTCAAGTGGTTCAATATAAACCAAAATAAATTGTTGTGTAGCACAGGCAAACTGCATCGATGTGTGTTCACATATTGTTATGGACAGGGACGGAGAGCAAAGATGAAAATGAGTTCAAGTTTCGCTGCGTTCACTTTCCTCTATCTAATCTATGCTGCTGCACATTCATTAGCCATGTTATCACACACTCCATTCCTGTCTACAGAACAAATGCTGCATGCAAATCCTAGTTCTATTTTTCAGTTACAATCTAAGAATATAACACTAAAGGGTTCTATTATCACAACAGAGTGGGAAACCACCACTGAAAAAAAGCAAATAAATGTGAAGTAGATATAAAAAGTTCCAGAACCAAAATAACACAGAGATCATAAATGATCCAGAAATCTGCCAAACACAATATAAGTTTGTGAACCTTAATAAAATACTGGCTGTTTGCCCCACTCTCTGACATCTAGATGAGAATTTAAATTTCCAGGTGCCCAATGACATAATCATGGTAATAAAAATGACAATTCCTCAGGAATATTCCAATGATTTCTGAAAAGTTGGGCAAATAAAAGAAACCCGTTAGAGGTTGCGGCAAGAAGTCAGAAAAGTCTCTTACGTTGTTATCTATTGTTTCTTTGAGTCTTGTGAGATCTTCCATCGCGGCGTCCCAATTCTGCATCAAAATTTCTGAAGCCAGTTTTCCCCAGAGAGAACTGAGAGCATTTCTATCTGTTGAAGGAACCTGTTAGAAAACACAGGAGGGGGAAAACCATGAGTATAACCATTTTGTTCATACACGAATGACGCTACAATTTACCACATGATGATAATAATAATAATAAGCAATATTTGCAATAATCTGACAAGGGCACATTTTTGGCAGAAGTGTAAAGCAGATTTATCACTAGCAATGTGCTCGCTCCCCATAAAACATTGTTAGCTCAATAACTGAAGGATAAGTGCACTTTAAGTCAAAAAGGGAAAATGGATAAGTGCACCTTTCCTTTTACCCCTTTGCCCTGACCTAACCTGACCCACCTTCCCGCTCCAGAGATGCGTACTTTACCTCGTTCCGACGACCGCAACCTCTAGTGTTCATTTACATCAAGCACCCCAAGTTTCACTTTCTTGGCCTCGCCTGCCCATTACAGCCACATAGAACTCTATGGGACCACCTACCTTTGTCTTCATCTTACACAGGTACACAGCCCTACAGAAATCTATGGGACTGTAATGCACAGACATGGCCAAGAGAAAGAGACTTGCAATCTTGGATGTAAACACTGGAGGCTGCGGCCATCAGATCGAGGAAAAATATGCATCCCTGGAGGAGAAGGGTGGGTTAGGGAAAACAGGATAAGTGCACTTATCTTTTAGCATAAAAAATTAGCAATAGGAAAGTATGTTCCTGTAGACTGTGGCTGCAGCCTAGGTGCCAGTGATGTCAGTCTGCCCACAGCCTCCTGGGAAACCTCTAAATGATGTACTATGTAGGATTGTAGGGCTGCAACAACTAATCGACATAATCGATTATTGAAAAAGTTGTCAACTTTTTCAATAATCGATTAATCGGCTTAGCATACATTCTGATAAGATTAGGAATCCACAGGTTTTTCAGGAGGCTGCGGGAAGGCTGAGTGACATCACCAGCACCTACACTGAAGTAACCGAAGCTGTAATCTACACTATTGCACTTTTACTATTATTTGCTTCTTTTTCCCCATTTTGTATGAGCTGTGATATCACCTATGTTAGGACCTTAAAGAACATGAAGGCTGTCTATCAACTTGCCAACTTGTGTCTGTGATATTTCCACATTTTCGTAAAGCGTAACTTTACCCACTTTCACTAAAAATCAGATATGAAATCATCTTCCATTATTAGTTAAATAAACATATTTTCTTTGAGGGATGCACGGATACTAGTATCAGTGCCAATGCCAAGTATTTGGGGGAGTACTCGTACTCACCCAAATGCACTGATACCTAGGCTGTTGCTTGAGTTTCCGGTATGAGGAAGTGGGCAGCGAGACATTACACGCTGCCCGGCTTCCTGATTGGCCGGGAATCCTAGTGATGAGAAGCATGGAGACGGCTTCCCTGCTAATGGGGAAGCCAGGTGGCAACTCATAAAATACCGCCTGGCTTCCTTAATGGGACTTCCGGTGTCGGTATTGGCGAGTACTGAAAAAATATATCGGTACTCAATACAAAAAAAAAAAAAAAAGAAGAAAGAAGAAGAGGTATCTGTGCATCCCTATTTTCTTTTACCTACAATTTCTGTTTTTACACTTCGTCGTCCTCTTAGGCATTAGTGATGTAATCTATGCCCAAAAGATGCATCCTGGGATGGTTTTATCAGCAAAGCATTGCTGGGAAATCTCATCTGTAATCTCATGAGATTTCGGGGAAAGGAATTTTCCTCCCCTGAGATGATGTGCATGGTCACATGTGCCAGAAGTCCAGGAAGTAAAAGGAGATGGATTAATCTGCCCTTAGTAAAGATGGCCACCATGAGAAGAATGGGGAAGAAAAATTATGTATGCAAAGAATAAAAATCCGGTAATTATCTAGAGGTATCGGATTGCAGATTGCCATTACAAAACATTTCTAAAAGGTGTCTGTTGGAATTATAAATATAAGTGTAAAGTTCCTTGTTAAGCAGAGGACATACCAATTTTCTACGGCCCTCCAAGGTCTGGAACCTGAGCATTGAGTGGCGGTGGAGCGTGCATGTGTTCATGCAAGAAGCAGAAAGTTTCTACATGCATATAAGAATGGCACATCTGGCTCTACTCTATATACAGAACTTATTGTTCTGCTGAACTCTCCATTTTCTTCTCAATTTGGAAAAATATATATTGTCCATATGAAAACGGCATTTGTACCACCCAGTTTCCCTTTAACCCACATCAACTTTTAGAAGCCCTCTAGAGTTTGGCCCACATGCATTATACAGTGCATGTGTAGGACAGGTGAAATGAGGCTCTCCAGGAGATTTTGTTCCTCTGAGCAAACCTCATGAAGAACTAAACTATACAAACATCTAATGAAAGATCAGTGTATTGAAAGAGCCGATAAAATGGCCGGCTCTGCTAAAATGATTTGAAAAGTTACTGAAATAATTGTCTGAGAAGGTTGGAATTGCTCACATAGTACTCAATTCTATAATAACAAAATCACTCTGGAACCCTTTCTATATTCCCACCATTTCCTTATGAAACAGAAACCTGTATCCCCAAAATCAACAAGAGTGCCCACCACCCACTCTGCGGAATCTTGAGAACAGGTCTAGTCATTTTATCTAGTGCAGTTCATGTCTTCTGAAAGCAGGGGTAAGGCTGGGGCCATAAAGCTGTAATTTATACAACACAGAACTACACTAGGTCATTCAGAGTGTCAAATTCTAATCTCAGAGAAGGCAGACAATGGGCCTTTCATGGCTTCTCTTTCTGCAGCCATCACTTTAAATGAATCTTCACCCAACAAACAAGTCCCACAGCACATTGCTGCAAAGAGCACAACTACTCGACAGACACTGAACACCCCAAGAGAGTTCAATAGGACAGCATTTCATTACACAATAAAATACTGAAGTTGTTCTACAAAATATTTAATCTTTTATTATAGTGCAAATCCCACTAAAACTAACACTTCAAATCAATCGGGCATTTACAACTAAATATTATTACTACTAGGGATGCACCGATAGAGGATTTGGGTGAGCACTCGTACTCGCCCAAATGCTCCTATAACGGTACTTCGGGTCAGATGGATCCTGCAGTGCCGAGGGAGCATGGAGCCAGCTTCCTTTCCAGTCAGGAAGCCAAGCGGCACGTCATGACCTGCCTCCCGGGCTTCCTGATTGAACAGGAAGCCAGGCTGACTAGCAACAAGTGAAGCCGGCTTCTTAACCAATCAGGAAGACGGGCGGCACATCATGACCCGCCGCCGAGCTTCCCGATTGGTCAGGAAGCCAAGCAGCCTCTGGGAAGTGAAGCCAGTGTTCTTTCAATAGATCACCGGCTTCCCAGGCAATCAGAAAGCTGGCGAGCCGCCTCACACGTCTACTCACGAGTGGTCTCTATTGAAGTCCTCATCACACCTCAAATGGCACTGTTGTCCATCTTTCCGGGTTCCATCTCTAAGGTGAAGAAATCCCTACTTAGATTCTTTGTCATTGCCGCCCGCACTTTAATCCCTCGGCATTGGAACTCTTCTGTCGTACCCAGTGTTGGAGTGGACGGTGGAACTGTGTAGGCTGATGAGATCTGAGGAGCTAAATCGCAGAACGGGCTGAACGATCTGATTCCTTTATGGCCAGATGGATGCCCTGGATAATGTTTATGGACTCTGTGGAGTACCGATCTCTATGGTGAGTGAATTTCCCTATGCCTCTGTCACCATTGGGTCTGCGGTGGTGTGCCCGCAAGGCATTCAGTGGTTACCCTTCCACGGAGCAGACAGGAGGATGGACAATTCAATTTGTTTTCTCTTCTTTCTCCTTTCCCCCCTACCTCCTACCCATTCTCTGCGTCCTCCCTTTCCCACGTCCTCTCCTGTTTGTCGTAATATGTTGCTTTTGGCTCCTTGGGCCCTCCACTCCTGTGGGTACCCTACCACCAGTTTGAAGTTTAGTACCCCGAGATGTGCCCCCTTATAAGGATGTTTCTAGGAAAATCTCTCAAAAACGATTTCTGTAAAAAAAGAAAGCTGGGCAGCGGGTCATGATCCGCCGCCAGGCTCCCTGATAATAGGGGCCCAGAGCACTGGTACTCGGGATTGGCGAGTACTGAAAAAAACAAAAAAAACGGTACTCGTACTCGATACCAAACAAACGGTCTCTGTGCATCCCCAATTACTAACTTCAGTTAAAGAAAGATATCTCCACATTGCCAAGAAGCCTAGCCTAGGCAAACATCACATGGCCCCTGGCTACCACAAGCAATATGGGTGTTATATGAAAAATACTGCTGAGCATTTACTGTGCTCAGAGAGAACCAGTCTTGCAGTGAAACTCTCTCCCATACATAATAATAGCAAAGCAACATGGCTGTTAAAATACCAAAGTTATGAGACTATTTAATAGCAGGTCTGGACAAATCCCAGGAGCCAGGGCGCCAATGCTCCTTAAAAATTACAGCTGGCACCTAACACTTGAGGCTTTCTCTAGTTGTTATCAATGGAGCTGGCACCCAAAAAAAATCCTGCCAGTTCCTGAATTCGGCAGACTGGCTTCTAGTTTGCTTATTATAGAGCAAGCGAGCGTATTTTACATATAGTTTATGTTAAGGAAGTGAGTGCATTTGTCACTTAATTATCGAGCAGGCGGACGGGCCTCTGCAGCAAAGCATTGTACGCAGCACTGCATGGTACCCCAGAAAGCTGCCGCAAGCTCCACAGCAAGCGCGGGACCTCAGGCAGCTGCTTCAGTTTAAACGTTTAAAGTGCCGGTATCAGTGTTTAGTATCGGGGCACTTCCACAAGTATGAGTACTCCTGAAAATGCCCAGTATTGGCACCGTTATCGGGGCAGCCCTACTCTCTGCAGTGCAGCATACTTGATTCATTTTCTGTGCTGCTGCTGCTTCTGCCTCTCCCTCTGAGCTCTGCTGTACAACAGACAAAGAATCGGATGTCAATTCAAATTCAGGTACTTGCAAATAAATACACTTAATGATCAGAACCAATAGGTGCCTTTTATATCTTCCTTCACAAGGACTGCAGATTCATAGTATTATTGTGCGTTTATTTACACACTATGTAGCACTCCAAAAGCATAAAATATATCATCTGCATTGAATAGATTTTATTACTTAAACGCCTCCTTCCCATTTTCAGCAAGAAGTCTGTGGCAGGCTTCATGCAGACCAGCCCGTGGCAGCTTTGTAAACAGAGCATACTCCAAAGACATATTGTGGTGACAAACCATTATTCCAAGACAATGAGAAACAGATTACAATGCTTCAGGTCACGGATGTCTTTTCCACGCACTGACTCAAACTGACGGATTAGGTTTTCTGCATAGACTGCACCTTAACATCCGTATTCCAAACAATTCAAAACCATTTCAACATGTGGCTCACTGCTTGTCCTGTGCCAGTTGTCTACATTTCTGGCTCTTGGCACCCATACATCCTGCCATCACCAGCCCAATTCTACAGTACACAAGACAGCCCATTGTCTGCTTGCAGGTACTGCACTATTCAAACTGGGAGCCTCTGTGCTGCTTTGCGGGTGCAATGCTCTGACTCCTGCAGACTCTTCCTCCTGTACATTTCCCTTCTCCATGGTCCCTGTGTGTGCTGCAAAGAAGCCAGCGCTCCAAGCTCGCTCCCGTGAGGGACTACATTCTCAAGTCTAGTTTAGTGATTTGTATTGAGAATGTAGTCCCTCACAGGAGTGAGCTTGGAGCAGTGACTACTTTACAACACACATAGGGACCAAGGGGAACAAAAGTAGCCACCCTCCAGAAGGAAGGACAATATATATATTTATATATGTGCATCTCATGCTTTTCATTGGATCTAGTCACACATTGCGTTTTAGAAAAGCCTTTTAAACGCATATAATTGCACCTAGTGTGAATGTAACCTAAAGGGTAAGAAATATTTTAAAATATATATATTTTCCAGCATGCTGTGTGAATGGGAACACATAACAGAGGGGTCCTCTCAAATTTGACTGCAAAAGTGGAAATACACTTTAAGCTGTCTTCCTGTTTGGTGCTTTGGCTACCTGGCTTCCAAGCTCTGATCCTTGCAGTAGACATTGCTAAAATCTGCATTTAAATAAAAAAGGTGGCATTTCACACATCATAGTCACAACTGTTCATGAACTGCTGACAATTCAGAAACTAAGAAGATTAGAACCATCGTCACTCTCATACCTGCAGTTTATGAGGCCTAGGTGCACATTTTTGCTATGCTTGTTTTCTCGATCTCTTTTTTTTGTAAGGCAGGAGGTTCATGCGAGCTCACTTGGCCGGAATCCATGTCATTACAGTTGGCTCTGCATACTAACCTTTCAAGCGAGGATATGCTAGAATAGTTTCAATATCTGGATTTTACAGGGGTTACCTTAAGTTTCCATTTGCTGGGGGAATGGCACATTCAGTCACTGGCCAGCAACAATAAATTTACTGTGCACAGCCCCGAACAAGACATTAAATCTTCATTCTCAAAATTCACTCCCAGCATTAACAAATGATATGAATAAGCAGCTCTTTTCAGGCCTTGTAATGAAACCACAGGCCTGGTTTTATTAACCTCATTTAAGCTGTTTACATTTCCCAAGTAAATGACTCTGCCTCTCTTAAATCCGTAGTAATATTCCAGAGAAGGCTGATGGAAGACTCTGATAAGGGGAGGTCGGGCCGCTACGGAACATTACTGCCCATTACCTTCAATTTGCCAGTCTGCTTTTCAACATTTGAATTTGGGGCTCTAGATATAGGATTACAATCGCTGATGTGGTCCACCTGTGCTGCAGGAACTAAAAGCAAAACTAAAAATAAAAGGAAAAACCTGTGAGCAAAGCAGGCTCTTTATAGCGACGGATGTAAACCAAATGAAGAAATCAAGTGGCGAGAGGAAGAGAGTATATAATTTCCCTTTAAACCCCTCCTGAGCATACCCAGGAATAACAATTTATTGTTGCATTGCAAAATATTGCTTTATCCATTGTACAAAAAGTGGAACGTAGCGCTTGGCTCTGCCCCCTGCCTACTCCTCAAACATGGCTGGCTTTTCTGATCACAAAAAGAGAGCAGACCTAGCTTCACTTTTACAAAAGTAGAATTTGGGTACAGTTGCTTTGGCATCTACGTATATCTGAATCTAGCTATACCTACGTGTAGCTTAAATTGAATAAGACCTCTCTTTATGCATGCTTACTATATCTAGTGTGGACAGGTTTGCTTTACAGACCAACACTTAGGAGAACTATGGGGTAAGTGTTTTTCCCCATAGTTCTCCTAAGGGTCACGGGAGAACACAAACCAGCATCCTCCCGTCACCCAAAGCTCAGTATATAGCGAGCTACAGCTGGCGGTATACTGAGACCGCCACAGCCAGGACAGAACCTGACATTACTGTTGAGATCCAACCAGCTGCGTGACAGCTGGCTCTGCCTATCTAGAGGGAGGGCCAGCTGTACCCGCCCCGTCCGTTCCACCAGTCAGCGCTGGAGGATCGGAGCGGGGAGAGGGGAATCCCTGCAGGGAGCCGTGACAGTCACGGCTCTCTGCAGGGACATGATCGGGAAGTGAGCGAGCAACGGTATGTGTTCGCTCACTTCCCGATCTATTGAGCCGACGTGCGACAGTTTCATTGGTCACACGTCGGCTCGAACTATGAGTTTGAGTGAAAATCACTCACCTCATAGTTCTCCTTTAAAGTGCCACTATAACAGCAACCTAAGGAAAACAGGACAATGATCATTCGTGCTGCCCCACAGTGGAACTTACAGGCAAAATTTAATTTTAACATGATTCATATGATACGAGGACCTACATAAAAACTTTCCATCAGACCACTGATAAAGCTGGCCCCACACTAGTAGAATTCCAAACAAACTTTCTTACAAAGGATCTTTCTTTACCACCCGATAATCACACACTTCACAATTGGCGATCGAAATTTCGTTTTGAGTTTAACGTTCGATTTTGGATTGAATGGAGTTTCCCAAATGAAAACCACATTCACGGTTAGAATTTGTTCCTTCAAATTTATTTTTTTTGTCACTACAGTGGAAATCGATCGATTTTAACTCAACTCTGACAGTATGAAACTTTCATATGAAAGTTCTTTGGAAAATCTAAGCAGAGTGTGGCCAGTTTACACTACATATTGTAGTTGTTGGTAGATGTAAAGGAAATTGTACAGTTAGATTTTAACATGTGCTGAGCTTAAAACTGATTACA
>NW_017306307.1:1891073-1905451 GCF_000935625.1 Nanorana parkeri
CCAAAAAATTAAAGCGTTAACCAAACTAGGAAAGCCAACACCATAGACAACTTATATCTACCAACACACAAACCATGAGCCAATGCTAATCACAAAATACAAATATAGCTGCAGAAATCCTAAAGTTACTTATTATGAAATTATATAAAAAAAATAAAACCCAAGTATGAAAAGCCGGCAGAGAACACTAGATTTATACATCTTGTACAGTGGTACCTCAGTTCACGAACTTAATTCGTTCCATGATTCTGGTCGCGAACAAAATCAAACGGTGATTAGACCGCAATCTCGACAAGAGGAAGCCACGACCATGTGTCAGAGCAGGGAAGAAGGCCGCGGTTGTGTTTGTCACCTGATGCGGAGTTCGCGAACGGAAGCAACATTTTGCTGAACTTCCTGATCGCAAACAGAAGCGTTCGCTAACCGCGGTACCACTGTATTAAGGTACTTGTATTTGGGCAATTGCAACTTAACTTTCCTTTACATTACCCTTTCTTAGATTTCAGGGCTATAATCAGGTTGAATCTTTCACAGAGCTGGACAGATACCAGGAGCCAAGCAGCCAAAGCTCCTTAGAAAATTATATAGTAGGTTTCTAGTTGTTTTGGAGGGAGCTGGCTCCCAAATTCCATATTCACTTGTTTCCCCAAGATCTCCCATGGAAGTCAAAGACAAGATGGCCTGGAGTGCCCAGCTCTTAAAAGTTCACAGAAGACAAAGGGCTCAATCCAAAAACTTTAACATTAGAATAAGGTTCTGCATTTTAGGCACGTGACTGTAATGTTCAAATGTCATTGAACTCACATGGAAATGACTGTTGCTTTTTGGAAAAGAAGTATCCTTATCTTGGTGTGTTAGTTTTGTGAATTCAGCCTAAATAGTGGAAAATACAAGTTCACTTACCAGCACTCTGAAAAAGTACAAATACTCGGCTGCTCCGGAGTAGTTACCGCACTCGTACTGGAACTTTGCATATCTATACAAGGTGTCCAGGTACTCCTGTCTGAACTGCAAAACAATGAAATGGTTAAAGTTAGCCATTCATCCAGTTTGTGTGCAAACATAAAAAAACTAAACAAAAAACAGCAGAATAAGGGAAATTTTGAAAAACATTAGCTCCTTGCCTGGAGTTCAGCTTAAGCCCACATTCACACCTATGCGTATTGTAATATTCGCGTCTGTCAAGCGTTTTTTTTACCGCGATTCGCGGTAAAAAAGTCGCGCGACCGTCGCGCGATTCCAAAGGCTACTTGGCAGTATACAAATGGAAAACGCCCTACAAAACGGACCAATACGCAGCAAAAACCGCTCCGGGACCTTTTCATGCGTGGGCCGTTTTGTAGTGCGTTCGGGACGGGCGGAAATACGGACAGGTGGGAACGATACCATTGACTACAATGCTATTTATTTTTTTGACCGTTTTGTAGAGCGTTCATCGAGCGTAGGACGCGCTACAAAACGGTCAGGTGTGAATGGGGCCTTAGGCCTCATTCACACTGCCGCGTGTACATGCGCGTATTGTACCATAGGCAACTAAATGGCTCCATAAACATAGCCGCATATGGAGCCGTATATTTGCGTAGAGTATATATGCGCAAAAACAGAATGAAACAGATGCGTCCAGGCAGCGTACATCACATAAAAAATTCCATTACGAGTGATGCATTCTGGGATTGCATATAGTGCACACATAGACGCAATATACAATTTTGCTTGCGTTGTGTGTGAATGAGGCCTTAGGGTACCATATGCAGTGCGTTCCGGTCCGTTTCTGGCTGGAACGCACTGCATCGCATTGCCGGGCTGGAGGGGGCGTGGCGGGCAATTGAAGTGAATGGCACCGTAGCCATGCCCTCTGGCTGCAATGCGATCGCCCGCACGGGATCGCAAGGCACATTGGTGTGAACCAACCCTTAGGTGCATAGGCTTGGGGAGCAGACAAATGGGCACAAAATCCATTATCACAGAGGCCTGATCATAGCACAGTACCAAATAGACTTTTGCCATACATGTATTCATTTGCAGAGTTTTTTTTACAGTAAAAGCTAGAATTGTCTCATACATACCCCGTGTTTTTCAGCCAGATGGTCAAACAGCATTCTTCCATCCCTGTAAAGAGAAAAAAACTTGTGTTCAATAACTTTCCATTTATTAGGGTTTACTTGTGTTGTCCTCATCACACCTCTGACTCTATAATACAGAACTACCGCTAGTATCAAGGCTTTAGAAGTCTTGTCTAAGCATTAATCAGTCCCTGTTCACACAAAAATGTCTCGTGAGCGCACCTCAAATGCACACAAAAAGGTGCACACTTCAACGCGCATTCACTAAACATGCACAAAGACGCTTTCGGTCATGACTAGTTAATGGCCCCCGAAACACAGCCAAGCAAATGGGTTTTTTCCATGAAAATATGCGGGGGGGGGTGGGATGAATACAACCTCAAAGCAAATTAGTAAACTAAATGTGAGATTGTAGTCCATCACAGGAGTGAGCTTGGAGTGGTGCCTACTTATAGCACACACACCGGGACCATGGGGAACAAAAGTAGCCCCCCTCCAGAAGGAAGGACAGTGTCAGCACCAATTCAGAGATGATTTAATGGTCTACAGCCGAGTGATACACAAATAAGATACATTTTTGTTAATATTTCTGGTCCTTGCATGCGTTTGTAAGGTTTAACTCCTGCGTTTAGTGTCACTTTAAAAGGAGAACTATGACATGAGTGATTTCCACTCACCTCATAGTTCTAAGCCGACCTGTGACAATGAGACTGTCACAGGTCGGCTCAGTAGATCGGGTATCTGTTCGCTCACCTCTCGACCCTGTCACGGCTCTCTGCCGTGACAGGGGGAGGGGCTGGATTCCCCTCTCCCCGCTCCGATCTGCCAGCGCTGACTGGCGGAACGGATGGGGGAGGGGGCGGGTACAGCTGGCTCTGCCTCTAGGTAGGCAGAGCCAGCTGTCACTCACGCAGCTGGGCGGATCCCGTCATCTAAGTTGGGATATGCTCCAGGTGCGGCGTCTCAGTATACCGTGAGTCGTAGCTCGCGGTATACTGAGCTTAGGGTAACGGGAGGACGCTAGTTTGTGTCCTCTCGTTACCCTAAGGAGAACTATGGGGAAAAACACTGACCCCATAGTTCTCCTTTAATAGCAAAAATGCTGTTAACCTTAAATATTAACAGTGAACCCCTTTAACGACTAGCAGCAAAGCTTTAATTGGGTTCAGCAGTGACTGGCCTGCAACCTTAACTACAGGATGACCTCTCCTTTCTCAGAATCAAGAATACAGAGCCAAATATGAATTCCTCTCGCTACGTACTTTTGGGATTTTCCGCCATCTCTAATTAGCTTTACTGTCCGCTAAAAGCCTGCAATCTCATTAGCAAACTTTACAGGCTAAAGCCAGCAACTGTGATAGCTTTCAAGAAGCTTTAGATGCTTAGAAGCAGGGAGGGATGACTTGCATTATATAAAACTTTGCCCTTCCAGGACTTCAAAAGTCACACCACTTAAGGTCATTAAAATCACTTATTACAGTCAGCAAGCTAATGTTCAGTAATACAACCAGAGTATCAGAACAGCCAACTATCTGATGATAAAGCAGCAGGGCTGTGAAGTATTTTAAGCATTTGTTCGAAATATTACAAAGCATAACAAATTTGAGCTACAAACTCTAACTTGAAAAAAGACAAGAGGGATACAATGGCGGCCATTGCTGACCCTCCTCTGTAAATGCCAGATGCCCGACTTAAGTTCACCTTTAAATTTCCTTTGTTCTTCCATTTTCTAACCTTTCTGCCCCCTGGTGAATACCTGTTTATAGTTTCATTGGAAGCTGAAGTACACAGAGACAGCCAACCCAAGACCATTTGCTCAGTAATCGTGCCATGGAGGCTCTTTCATAGGCACTTCATGTTATGGAGTAACAATGCACTGTGCCTGTCTCCTAACTGCTCTACTACATTGTCACATGCACTTCTGGTGGAGACTAAGTAGCCGCGCCGACCCTCCATTATAAATTAGGGCTTATATTTTATTTTATTATTTACTGTTTAGTCATCTGATTTCAAACTAGGCACTGGGTCACATTATACACTTGATTCTAGCTCCATACGTTGGTTTCTAGGTGTAATAATACATGGCCCTTATGAAGCTGAAAAAGGTCACACAAGGCCCTCTAACTGGGTAAGTCAGATGTGAGCAAAGGAATATTAATTCAGGAGCCAGTCTCTCCAATTCCGGAAGATTATTTTTAGGAACCAGCTCTATTGGCAACAACCAAAACCTCAAAAGTTGGGCGCCAGCTGTAAAATTTTAGGGAGCATTGGAAATCTGACTCCTGAGATTTGTTCAGGCCTTGCTGAAAGTCACCATCTCCAAAAGCCGAGGAGCCACCTATATGTGTCCCCATGTTCATGTAATGAGGCAGCTTGATTGAATAGAACTATAACAAACCTCCAATGTCAATTACAGAATAAGTCCACATTACAGTTCATTCATGAACATAACAAGGAAAGTCTCGATTCTCTTCTCACAGGTTATCCTGAGAGACTGCAGCGGTTCCACTAGGACAGCTGGAAGCCTTTCTTTAGGCATCTATAAAGCTGGCCATACACCTATAGATTATCTGCAGATTTTCTAAGGTCAGATGGAAAGTGCAACAGATTCCTCCATCTACGCTACACTGTGTGGATGGAGGAATCTCCCGCTGGGCCAAGATTCAGTATCTTACTAGTCGGCCCTGCTGGCTGTCTAAATTCCTGAACAATCTGATTGGATGCAGGCATTGTTCAGGTATTTTGAGAGCCAGCGGGGCAGACTAGCAAGATACTGAAGCTTGGCCCAGTGGGATATTTCTCCATCCACACAGTTTAGCGTAGATGGAGGAATCTGTTGCACTTTTTCCGTCTGACCATAAAAAATCTGCAGAAAATCTATAGGTGTATGGCCAGCTTAAGAATAAATCCTTTAAGTGGAAAAAAGCTTGAGCATTGCGTAATATAAGCCAGCCCGATGTAAATAAAGTGAATGCTGTAGGGTTAAAACCCATGAAAGCCAGACAATCCACTGTAACCTTTAATAACCGTTACCAAAGTAATACAAACATTTGGAACTAATTACAGGGGAGAGACAATTTCCTCATCCTGATTAACAGAAAACTACGGCGCTGTTGTAGACAATTACTGCAATGATCAGCAGTTAAAAGTGTCAGGGATTCAGGTGGAACATGGAAGACATGGAAAGCCGCAGCCTGACAGAACACTTTATCAAAGGCTCCAAATTACAGTGCTGAATACCATGCATGAGAGGACTCTGGGATTTATTCCCGATCATCATGTTCTCCTGCATCCTTCTGAATAAGACTGACAACAGGAAGGAAGAGATACAGGCCACACTTGCTCAGATGAAAAGCTGTGCGTGGCTTCATGAATGAGAGCACAAGATTATTAATAAATTAGATACAAGGTGACACTAAACTCAGGAGGTAAATCTTAAAAATACATTCAAGTACCATAACTACCGGGGTAGCAACAAAAATGTATCTTTTTTTTGTGCATCACTAAGCTCAGATGTAAAGTAGTTACTAGAGGTGCACCAAAATGGAAATAAAAAAAAATTGTCAGGCCGAAACCAAAAATGTTTTGTTTTAAAAAATTTTTAATATATATTTTTTTTTTTTACAAACTTTATTTTGTTTATATTTATTCATTTTTTATTAAGTATTTGTATTTTTTACTTTGCTTTTACAGGCTAAGGGGAAATATTAGGGGTCTAAACAGACCCCTGATATTTCCCTTTTAAAACAGAAAAAGAGATTGAGGACACAGAGTCCTCAATCTCTTTTTCTGTGTCCCCTGTTATCAATGAACAGGAATCCTCTTATGATTGTCCCTGTTCATTGATAACATGAGGACAGGGTATGTTTACTATAACCACAATCATGAATGACCAGGAGGGTATGTAGATCACTTCCCATTCATTCATAATTGAGGATATAGTAACCATACTCTGTCCTCAATTATCTACAAACACTCAGCGATCACTTAGTGCTTGTACTCGCTCTACCTCCCGACAGACTCCTGTGACAGTGCTGTCTCCGCCCACAAACAGCTCTGCCGGACTGTGACAGGAGGCTGAGCTGTGTGGGAGAGACGCTGGCCGCTCCCAGCACTCTCCTCCTGCAGCGCTCAGCCGGCTGTCACACTTTCTCTCCTCCCCGCTGGGACAGAGAGCAGCGCCCAGCGTGGAGGAAAGAAATCACGGATGCGCCGCTGTATTGGCCAGAAAATGGCACTTTTGGGCACGTAGCCAAAATTTCCATTTGCCAATATGTTTCGGCAGCCGATATATCGGTGCATCCCTAGTAGTTACCACTTCAAGCTCACTCCAGTGATGGACTAGAATCTCATGTTGCGTTTACTAATTTGTATTGAGATTGTGGTCCATCACAGGAGCGAGCTTGGAGTGGTGGCTACATTACAACACACACAGGGACCATGAGGAACAAAAGTAGCCACCCTCCAGAAGGAAGGACGGTGTCAGCATCAATTCAGAGAGGATTTGAGGATCTACAGCCGAGTGATACACAAATAAAAGATACATTTGTGTTTATAGTTAAAGGAGAACTATGGGGTCAGTGTTTTTCCCCATAGTTCTCCTTAGGGTAACGAGAGGACACAAACTAGCGTCCTCTCGTTACCCTAAGCTCATTATACCGCAAGCTACAGCTCGCAGTATACTGAGACGCAGCAGCCGGAGCGGATCCCGACATGGACGAGATCCGCCCAGCTGCGTGAGTGACAGCTGGCTCTGCCATTGAATGCATTTAAAATGTAACTCCTGAGTTTAGTGTCACTTTAGTTCCTGAGCAGTAAGGCCAAGAAGGACACGGCAAATTTTAAAGCCTCACTGCACTCCAGAGTCGGGAAGGTATAGAACCTCTGGTTAATATTTTCTACAATCTGTGTGTCACCATTGGGGAGATTTCCCCAATCTCTGCGGTTGGGACACACAAAAAAAAATTCTCCATTGAAATAAAGAATTAAAATCTTTAGCTGGTTACGGTTACTGTTTTAGTTTCTTCCTTCATTTCTTGCTGTCATAAGCTTGTTACAGGGGCAAGAAGTAGTTGAAATCTCCCCAGCAGGGTTCAAGAACAGAAGTAAAAGAGATTTACTATTCTCAAGTTTAAAAAAATGAAATAAATAAATCTGGTTCCCTCACAAAGGGCAAAGCAACGATGTGTGTAAAGCTGCCCACCACTCATTTCCAGGTATGGGAAAGCTTGTGACCGCCTCCCATAATGCCCAGCAGCTATCTGCAATAGATGACCTACTCTCCACAGTAGCTTCCATAGTCTTCAATGGGGCCAGGTCTTGAAGATGTATTTTTTTGGGAGATGGTCCCAAAATAGTCCACGGTGCACATAGACGGCCAGCGCACAGAACATCGGAGATTGCGGCTTCAATCAATTGAAGGATGGAGAACAACAATACTTTGAAAGTCTGCAGCAAAGCATTTTGTTGAGAACTTTGAGGATGAATTACGCCACAGTGCCTGCAGCTAAAAAGGTTTTAATGAGGATTTACTGCTTGTTAAAGACATGTAAATATTAAAATGTCAACAGGCTGGCCGGAGTTTTACTTTAAACTGTACGTCAACTCAGAATTTGTTTTCCCATTTTTTTATTTTGGATAGTGTGTGGCAGTATTAGGATCCCCGTCTGTTTTTACTGCTAACCAAGGTGTCATTAAAAAGGAGAATTATATGGCGAGTGAAAACACATCCCCATAATTCATGCCCACCTGTGACAAAGAAGTTGTCACGGGTAGGCTCTATTGATCGGGAACTCAGCGAACACATGCTGCCGATCGCTGACTTCCAGATCCTCTCCCTGCAGAGAGCAGTGACAGTCACCGCTCCCCGCAAGGATTCCCCCATCTCTCCCTTTCTACAGCGTTGACTAGAGGAACGGACAGGAGAGGGGGCAGGCACAGCTGTCAATCAGCCAGCGGGAAGCATTACGACAGTATTGTCAGGATCCATCCCGGCTGTGGAGCAGCCCTGCGCTCTCAGCATATAGCGGGAACTAGCCCGCTATATGCCGAGTTTTGGGTCACCGGAGGAATATACGTCCTCCCATGACCCTGAAGAAAACTATGGCAAAAAAGGGTTCCCCATAGTTCTCCATTAAGAGATAGTTTTCCCTTATTCCCTGTCATGTTTTAGTAGACAGGAAGAGAAGGAAAATATGCAGCAGGGACACAGACAAAAATGTGACAGGGGTTCTGGCCATTCTCTTTTCTACTAAAGAAAAACATTTACATTTCTGTGTCGATGTTGTAGAGTTCCCTTTCCTATAAATGTATAACAGTAAAAATCTGACGGGTACAAAGCCTTCTCCACTCCATCTCAAATGAAAGCTTTTAGATAGATCAATTCACCAAAGCCTACCACAACTGAGTCATTATACAGTCTAAGTTCTCAGGCATCCTGGCAATAGTTTCAAAAATCACACGCATGTGACCGAAGAAACAACTGGGAGCATCGATCACAGCAACTAGATTTGACCTTCAGAGTACTCGAGAGGCAAGAGTCAGGAGGTCAATGGAGTGTCCTTTACATACCTTGTAGACTGCATCTGCCTTGTTGTCTCAGGATCTTCAAACATCTTCACGATGGGTTCTGTTTCAGCCTGTAGCTGTTTCAGCTGGGCAACAACTGTGGTTCTCTTCTCTCTCAGAGCTGCACCAAAAGAGAAAACACCAGAGATGTTACAACAATCTGACACAAGGTCAAAACTTCATGCTACATAATAATAATAATAATAATAATAATAATAATAATAATGACAGAAGAATAATGGGAATAAGAAAAAATTATTAAAAAGCATGGCAATTTGCCCATGATATCCCTACCCTTACCCATGCGCACCCAGAATATTTTTCCCTATTTGTTAACCACACGAAATAATTAAAAAAAAAGTTTGTCAATCGAGAAAAGATGCAAAACATAACTGTACTTACTCTATGTAATACCAGATTTCACCTTTAAAAGCCTGAGTCCCAGGCTGAGATTTCACAGTTGCCATTTAGAGGTTACTTGATAGCAGCAACGCGAGAGCAGGTTCAATAAAGAGCTTACTACAGTCTACACATACAGGAACTGGGAATGCAAGAGTCACTTTAATGATGCCATGGCTGCCAAATGGCATGTGTCACATGGGGCAAGCTGGCATTCCTTCAGCCACTGTGGCCACTGTACCCACTGAAGGTTGGAGCAGCTGCATTTGAAAGAGGCGTCTATCCAGCACCCAGGGACACACACATCTATCAGACTGCCGCTTACAGATTTGGCCGCTGTCACCTTGCCATTTACTTCAATGGGTACAGTGGCCTCATCTGAATGGAACATCTGGAATTCCCGCATGGTCTGATTGGGGCCTTATGGTATAAGCTCAGTTAAACCTTCATTTTAAGTTAGCTAAATACATTCCAGGTGTTCCAAGTCTTAAAGTTCATTTGTGTCATAATCAGCCAAAGTCTAAGTAGTAAAGACTGTCCCCTGCCATCATGCTGCAGATAAGCCTTGCTCTTAGTGTGGAAGCAATGGTCTCTCTGTAGAGTTCCAACACCACCTGCTGCATCAAATCTATAGCTCTTCATTAGCAAAGCCCAATCTGCCTGCTGATTGGAGGCCTCTAGCACTGACTGAGCAGGGGTGTGTTATACGTCTACAGAGAGACCACCACTTCCAGGGTCCTTCTCTGCAGCATTCTGACTTTTCTACTCAAACTTTGGCTGCTCTCTAAAAAAAAAGAATGTACAGTATGACTTAGGACAGCTTTTGTTTTGATGCACCTCAAATGGATTTAGAAACAAGTTCTTATACACATCCATTGCAAAGTCCACCATGTTGGTGTCGCTGAGCAAGTCCAACTTGCCAAGAAGGAGTTCTTTTTCATTGTAAATCTGCAAAGACAAGAAACAAAATATTTAAGTGATGCAAAAGCCGATGGATGTCCCTACGGAGAAAACATATACTTTTATTTTGTTTATATTAAAAAGATCACCACAGTCAGTGGCACATTATACTTCTAATTCACACACAATTACACCTTAGAGGAAACCTGCACTGAGAGAAAACAAAGGCCGCCATTGCTAACTAACCGGCTGCCAAAGACATGAATACTTGGGAGTTACTGACTTGGAGCAAGTATGTAGTAAGTGAAGTTAGGATATCAGCATGCTTGTCTGGGGTTACAGCGCAATTAGATCACAATAACATCCAGGCAAACAGCACTATCGGAATGGGAAGGGAGGAGTTGGGTGTGCTGGAGGTGGTGGTGTTATCTCCAGCGTCCCGCCCAGCTCACCGTCACTGGTTGCCAGGAGCTGGAAAGATCGCCAGTCTGAGAGTCACCACCTACTAAGAGATCTCAGCAACCAGGGACACCCTGGCATGAAATTGGATGGCAGGCACAGCTGTTGCCTTCGTCCACGTGACCTGAATAACCCCCCCGTGGGGTCACAAAACAAAGCTCTATCTGTCCCCAAAAATTTTTAACATATATTGCAAGGCTATAGTCAGATCATGCTGACTGGTGAAACACACACACACAGGGCTTGAAAAAGAAGTCCCGAGGTCCAGACACATGAGGTGCGAGGTGGCTCCATGGCGGGAATCAGGACAGGATCCGACACAGCCCAGCAGAGATCCTGCAGGTGCTGTGTGTGACACCTGTGTACCTCCTGCCTCCATAGTACTCCACACTAAAAAATGTATTAACCCTTTGCTCAACGCGCGCTGGTTACTATTGGCTTCTTATCCCCCTATGTGATAGCAATAAAGTTGTGTAAAAAAAAAAAAAGTAAAACAAAGAAGCATAAAAAAAAACACCATTTTTTTTTTAAGCCCCCCACATACTAACGCAAACATGCGTCGGGTGCGCCTACACACGAAAACGACGATTGCGCCAAAAATTTACCCGACGTGACCCCGTCTTTTATATTTTACCACAAATATGGGTATGAATAAATGTTTTAGAACATAACGTAAACTGGTGAGATGCCCTAACATTTTTCAAGCCCTGTATATATAGATCTATATATCTATCTATCTAGAGATATATATATATATATCATGGATTTCTTCAAGCTTTGTGACAGATCTCTGCTCTGCTGCTTCTCTATTTCTATCCTGGAGCTGCTGAAGACACTCAGCCCAATAGAGATTTGCAGTGTGAGCGCAAACATTTTTAAAACCATGGAGGGGAATTTATCAACACTGGAGCAGTCAGAATCTGGAGCAGCTGTGCATGACAACCAATCAGCTTCCCTGTTTAACTTTCAAAGCTTTAGGCCTCATTCACACTGCGGTACAATACGCTGCGTATATGCGCGCATTGTCCCATATGCAAATAAGCGGCCCCATACACATAGCTGCGTATGGAGCCGTATATTTGCGCAAAAACAGAATGGACCGGAGATGCGTCCGGGCAAGGTATCTATGCGTATTTTACGTGCTTACGCACATACAGTTCATCAACATTTCTATTACGAATTATGCATTCTGGGATTGCATATAGTGCAGGCATATATACAATTTAGCTCTTGCGTTGTGTGTGCATGAAGCCTAACTGAGCGAACCAATGAGAGAAGCTGATTGGCTACCATGGGCAACTGCTCCAGTTTTGATAAATTCCCACCTTGTATCCTCATATCGATTTAATGCATAAAGAAGAGCCATCAGGTTTTTATTGCCGTCTTGGGCCGGGAGATTCACCTGCTCTATTGGTCCTGTTGATCATTATCACTGAAAGAAGATTCCAGAACAGGAATAGATGGGAGATCTTCCATGGGGGCACTATTTCTGGTGACCCTGCTGACAACAAGGGATTCCCCTTGGCTAGGAGGGATTTCCTCTCACTTCCTGTTGCGAGAATCATACAGGAAGTGAAGGGAAATCTCTCAAATGGGACACAGATGGCAAACTAAAACATGCAAGGGGTTAGAAACCTCCCTGGGGGCCAAGAGTGCGTTCCAGAGCGGTCGGCCTGGAACGCACTGCAAGGGTAGCTTTTTAGGGTAACCTGTTTGCTGGCTATCATGCAAGCAGGAACACTGGAAGAGGTAGGCCTTATGATGAGATGGGGACAGCTGCCTGAACGGTGACCTGTGTGTGCTGTCCATGGCCAGCTGTGTACAACACTGTCCGTGATAACGCTGCCAGCCAGTCATAGGACTCCAATGGAAATCGTTATAAACCCCGTTGTTCTCCATCTGCAACCAGCACATGACATGGCGCCGCTCCTCGTTCATACGGCAGCCGGGAAGCCTCAGTGCACGCTGCAGGCCACGGCCTTGCCCATTCTGCCGCTACCTATCTTTCACCCCCCGGTATCCCCTCACTTACCTCTTTAACGGAGAGGAACTCTAGAAGCGGAAAGACCAGGTGCCGATCCAGAAAGTGGGCGATCTTGGTGGTGAGATCGTAATCCGCCATGGTGGCGAGCGGCGTGAAGGGAAAAGGGGATTCAAACGCGGCAAAACTTTATTAAACAGACACAATAGAGGCTTTCGCTTGGAGCAGCGAACAAACAGGCGTGGCTAAACCGGGCACCACTAGATGAGCGTGACGTCATCAGCCAGCGGGATAAACGAGCACTAGAGGATAAACGCCATGTGCAGCGAGTGTCTTCATCACAGGAGCCATACTGGAGTCCTTTTCACACAGAAGAATGAGGCATTTCATGTCATAATACGTTTCATTACAGAATGTGCAATTTGATATCGATCTCTCTATCTATCTATCTTGGTGTCGAATTGCTATTTTTACTCATTAAAATGTATATATACAGTACTGTGCAAAAGATTTAGGCAGGCATGGAAAAATGGTGTAAAGTAAGAATGCTTTCAAAAATAAAAGTGTTAATAGTTTATTTTTTATCAGTTAACAAAATGGACAGTAAATAAACAGAAGAGAAGTCCAAATCAAATCAATATTTGGTGTGACCACCCTTTGCCTTCAAAACAGCATCAATTTTTCTAAGTACACTTGCACACAGTTTTTGAAGGAACCCGGCAGGTGGGTTGTTCCAAACATCATGGAGAACTAACCATTGTTCTTCTGTGGATGTCGGCTGCCTCAAATCCCTCCGTCTTGTCATGTAATCCCAGACACACTCCATGATGGTGAGATAAGGGCTCTGCGGGGGCCAAACCATCACTTCCTTGTTCTTCTTTACACTGATGATAGTACTTCATGACATTGGCCGTATGTTTGGGGTTGTTGTCCTGCTGCAGAATAAATTTGGGGTCAATCCCTGATTGTATAGCACAGGGGTCAGCAACCCCCGGCACGCGTGCCCAGCCTGGCACGCGAGACCTTGACAGCTGGCACGCGACCAGAGGCGGCTCTCTAATTAGGCAAATTTGCCAGGTCGGCACATTACCTGCAAGCCAGGTAACATTATGAGCTCTCAGCCCTGTCGCTTCGACGAGGCATAAATGCAGCCCCAGACTTGGAGGAACCTCCACCATGCTTCCCTGTTGCTGCAGACTCTCATTATTGCACCGCTCTCCAGCCCTTGGGCAAACAAACTACCTCCTGCTACAGCCAAATATTTCACATTTGGACACATCAGTCAAGAGCACTTGCTGACATTTTTCTGCACCCCAGTTCTTCTGTTTTCGTGCATAGTGGCTACATACAATGGCTGTACACAAGCATCCGGCAGACTTGCGTAAACATGCACATGTGCATGTACACCAGAATTCAACCATTGATCTCCATGGAAGGCTGTATACAGCACTTACAGCTCCCTGGCAGTAAAATACGCTGAATTTTATGCTGTGCGGCCAAAGGTGACTACGTGTGTGTGCCCTTATTAGGAAATGAACCCGTCTGATCCTCTGATCAAGAAAGTACCGTGGGCACTTCCACCAAATCAGGTACGGACCAGGCATTCAACGCCCCACAGATGCATATAAAGAAGCGGGATGCTTGTGCTGATGTAATTTACCTTATATGGCCTATGACCTTGCATTCCACCCCTTTGCTTACATCAAGGTGTGGACAGGGAATTTCCTGCCTTCAGCTGATTGGGTGGCACAGAAGAGCTTCTGTCTGTGTTTGGGAGGAGATCCTTCCAGGTTCAGATTCAGACTCAGATTTCGGTAATTAGTATTTCGGTACTAGGTTGATAGCAAGTCAAAATTTAGATAATTAAACTAGCTGTTTTAAAAATTATACTTAAGGGTAATTCCAGTTTCCCAACAAATGTGGGAAACTGAAATTACTTCCTCAAATTTGTCCTCTCAGCCGTGCCCCCCCCCCCCCCCCCCCACCCCCCAAACCACCCTTTTGTGGGG
>NW_017306307.1:1905792-1907595 GCF_000935625.1 Nanorana parkeri
ATACCTTTGGGGGGACTGCCGCTCCCCCTGTGCAAATCAATGACCGCTCGTTATTTGCTGGCATTATTCCAAATACACAGTACTAGACTGCAAGGCCACGTATGGTGTACGGAACTTACACTGGTTGCAGTGGGGGGAGGGGAGGGGGGGGATGCATGACTACAGTCAGTTTTTTATTGCTGTCTGTGTCCCTGTTAGAGAGATTTACCCTATTTGTCCTTCTGACTGTTATCACTACTGAAAATGAAAGAGAATCATAACAGTAAAAGATGGGAAATCTTCCCATTGGGACACTAGTTCTGCTGACCCTCTGACCACCAGGGATTTCCCTAATTTTTAGAGAGAGTAATACTTACCTTAATCCAGGGTTCTTCTTCATCCGTTGCTCAAGTCTTCTTCTCCTCCAGATTGTGGGTGGACCCCTGGCATCATCATATACAATTCAGAACCAATGGTGGTCACAAGTCCTGCACTGTACATGATGATGTCGGGGAGAGCGGCTGCAGCATGACTGGAAAGCAAGAGAAGCTTTCGGGGACCAAATAAAACCAACAAGGAGGAAGCCTGCAGTAAGATTTATATTCATCTCTAATAAATCTCCCTAGACAAAACTACTGTATTTTTGGACCAGCCCAGAGTTGGGCTATAGCTAAATCATAGACCGGGGTCCCTAAATGACGGACCACGGTCTGGACACGTACCAAGTGGCGGTTCTGTCCTGACAGCGAGCTCCAACCTGCATTGGGTTATGGCTCTCTGACAGTGGATACACCAGCCTCTGAAGCTGGTACATTCAGTGCCAGCTATAATCCAGCGCAGAGTTAAGGGGGAAAAAATGTTAAAAAGATGATAAATCACTTACAATGGATGCTTCTTCTTGATGCTTAAAAGTTTTAGCTTCCTGCAGAACCAGCTAGTCCTCTGAGCACTGGTCCTGATATACAGTATTAGGGTGGCTTCTTTCTCATGCAGGGTCCTATGCAGCATGTAATACACATCACTTCCGGGTCCAGTGATTGGAGGAGAGATCAGCAGCTGGAAGCCGCTGGATCTCTCTCTGATCGTTGCGGGGAGACCTGCCGTGCCGGTCCCGGGTCCAGCACAGGGGAAAGCGGATGCCAGGGAAGTCGGCGGAAGCGGAGGGGGCAGCACATGCTGCCAATCTGTACAAACGATCTGGACGCTGTTTAGACGCTGGATCGCTTGTACCTGAACAGCCATTGACGGCTGCTTAAAATTACAGCAAGAACATGGCTGCAGCAGCAGCCATGTTCTTGGCTTAACCACTTCTGCAGGCCACCGTATTTGTAAATATTGGGGCCAGGAAGTGGTTAAAGTAAATCTAGAGCCAATATTTTCAATTTAGTTTTGGATAGCGTAAGGGAGAGTTATAACCCCTGTCAGCTTTTTTTTTGCCATCTGTGTCTCATTGGGGATAGATTTTCCTTCACTTCCTGTCCGATAGTCACAACAGTTAGCAATTAGGGATGGGCTGCACGTTCGAGTCGAACCTATGTTCGACTCGAACATAGCATGTTCTAGCGTTCGCCGAACGCCGAACATTATGGGATGTCCGCGGTCTGTTCAATCAGGGCTCAGTACAAATATAGAGCCATGATTGGGCAAAGTCACGATGACTCTGCCCAATCATGTCTCACAGGTAAGTCCGTGCAGCACACTATATAAGCCTGCTGACACCGCGGCCCTATGTAGTGTGTTGTAGGAGATAGAGAGAGAGGGTTCTAGTATAGTTAGTTACAGCAGATTGATAGAGAGTTATAGATAGTTATAATAGACTTCTGT
>NW_017306307.1:1907773-1960788 GCF_000935625.1 Nanorana parkeri
AAAAATGGTATTGGTGCATCCTATATATATATACTGTATATAATATATATATCTCAGACTTCTGTATATATTAGAGTTCTATATAAATATCAATAAAATGTATATAAATGTCATTTTTGCTTCAGCAGGTTCTATACATCATACAGATGCGCAACTTTACGGTCAGTGAAAGGGGATCCCCCAGGCACCATATATAAAGGAATTTTTTATTTTTAATGTTTCATTTTAAGTGATGTTAAATCACTGCTCCTTTAAAAATTTTATTTTTTAAAAGTGTTTTTTTCATTGATACATGTCCCCCAGGGCAGTACCCGGATCCCCATACACTTTTTATGGCCAATTAATTGCATATAAGGCTTCAAAATGGGGACATTTAATTTTCTGAGTTCTACCCCCATAGACTTGCATTGAGTTCTAAGTTTGAATTAGAACTTTTTCCATGTTCGAAAGTTCTAGTTAGAACCTAACACCGGGGTGTTCGGCTCATCCCTATTAGCAATAGAAGATCCCTCCAAAGAGGGGAAAATCCCTGGTGATCAGCAGGGTCATCACAACTAGTGTCACCATTGGAAGATTTCCCATCTATTCCTGTTCTAATTACAACCCCAAATTTTTATTTTCTTTCACTTTCAGCGATAATGGTCAGCAGGACAAATAGTGTGGGTGAAAATGGCCACACAGACAGCTATAAAAACCGGATGGATGTTCTAATCCCTCTCCACTCTATTCAAGACTCTTTCCAATCATGTGACATGGGATAATTAGTAACTGATGGAGGTGTTTTCTGCTACTTAAACAATTTATAAAACTGTCTATCATGATATCGCTCTCTGTCACATGACTTTAAAGGGCATCTAAGGTCAAAAACTAAAAATAAATCTGTATTTCTATATTGAATTTCCATCAATTCTATCCCACTCCTAATAACCATATCCATCCAGAAGTTTGCAAACTTACTCATTGAATATGCCCATAGGATGTACTTCCTCAATGCACTGACACCATGTTACTCAGCCCCGTGAATATGCATGAATATGTCACAGCTCTCACAGAACCTGCCTTCTGAACTACAACTCAGCATCTGAACAGTGTAACATTATAGCTGCTTGGGGGAAGCAATGAATGATGGGATAGGTAGTCTTGAGAAATGGAGATTGCAATTACATCAAGCAGCAGGGAAAGAGATGCAAAGCACACTGGGAATCCAGGAAGTTCTTGAAAGTGATGGGCATAGGCACAGGGGAAGGCAGCACTCACTACATAAAATACTTTTTCAAATAAGCTTTGATTGTATTATCAAAAACAACTCTACTATGTATTCCTATTACAATGCTGATGTTATAGCATGATAGTGCATCCTGGGACTTTAGAATTCCTTTAAAGGAGAACTATGAGGTGAGTGCTTTTCACTCACCTCATAGTTCTAGAAGACTTGTGACAATGGGACTGTCACAGGTCGGCTCAGTAGATCGGGAGGTGAGCGAACACATACCGGCATTCGCTCACCTCTCGATCCTGTCACGGCTCTCTGCCGTGACAGGGGAGGGGCTGGATTCCCCCCTCCCCGCTCCGATCCACCAGCGCGGGCTGGCGGATCGGACGGGGGAGGGGGCGGGTAAAGCTGGCTCTGCCTCTAGATAGGCAGAGCCAGCTGTCAGTCACGCAGCTGGGCGGATCCCGGCACAATTGTCGGGATCCGCTTCAGCTGCGGCGTCTCAGTATACCGCGACTGCGGCGTCTCAGTATAACGCAAGCTACAGCTTGCGGTATACTGAGCCTAGGGTGACGGGAGGACGCTAGTTTGTGTCCTCCCGTTACCCTAAGGAGAACTATGGGGAAAAGCCCTAACCCCATAGTTCTCCTTTAATAAAATGTTGATTTATGTTTAATCAGTTTTTGGCTTGTCTAGCGTTGACCTTTATTTACCAGTCTAATCTCTGCTGATCAGTCTTCAGTTTGATGACAATATTGTTTTTCATAAAGTGAAAGTCACCTTATTAATGGACAGTGTAATGTGCTGCATATTTCCCAACAATAATTCTAGCTTCTCCTGTTTGACCGCTTGCTGTCCTTTACTGTATGTGTGAGAAAACGTGGAATCAATCATATAACCTCATAAACAGCCGAGGTGTGATCACAGCATGCCGGCACAATTCATTTAAATGTGAAATCTAATCAAACCTGAAAATATGCCAGCAATTTCAGATTTCTGCACCGTTGGCAAGATCACAATGAAAATTGTCACTCGGAGCGCAGAAGGCAACATTTGGAAGCGATTAAAGCCTTGTTCTGGCTAGTAGTATTCTCTCTCTCACCCAGCCATCACTAACACTCTTCTTGATGGAACCTTTAAACAATTTAATCTGATCTGTGCATACACACAGATTAACCTATCACTCCTGCAAATTGCGCCTCCCTATTACGGTTCCTCCGATGGCATGAGTAATTCATTTTATGAATGCTTGGGAGATTATAAATGTAGAAAATGTAAAGGCTGCCTGGGCCCCTGCTGACAGTGCAGTTGAAAATAAAAAGAATGACATATTTCATGCATTTTAAAAAGGAAATTAACGCCCTATGGAGCCTGAACTGGTGTTGAGTGTGGAAACATCGAGCCTGAAACATGTTTGAGAAATACGATACTGAAAGAAGACTCTTAGAGCCATAACTTTATTTTTGAAAGAAGTTACACGTTTACAATATGTTAACTGGCTTAAGGATCTGTACTTTGCTGGCCCACGTTCCTGGTGAAATTCAATAAAAAGCATGGAGAGCAAAAACAGTTTTGCTGTTAAAGAGAACATTATCCGTGTGTATCACTCACAGCACATAAAACAAGAACAATTATAGCTGAAATCCAGTTAGATTAAAAAAAAAACATAAAAATTTCATGCAGTTATGTTTTTATTAGGAAAAGTAAAAAAAAAAGTAGGTCACCCAGGGTTCTCGCCCATACAGGTTGAGGGGTTCCAGGATGCATATTTGATATGGAGAAAACTGGGTTTTCAGTTTTCCCTGAATTGGTCCCTGCTCGGGGTCCTGGAAATAAAAGGCTTTATAGAGACTTGGGTGGGATGAAAGCTTCAACCCTGGGCCTATTTCTGGGTACTGACCAGCACCCATTGATTGTGCAGCTGTGCACAGCCCTTATGGTAGGGGGGCTCGCTAGTTTTCTGGGCTCCACCTGGGAGAGTGGAGGTCTCAACCTGTTTTTCCTCCCCAGTCTAAGCATCTCTGTGATCTCTGTAACTTATGGTTGTGGCGAGATGGCAGTAACCCCTAACTTGGTGAGTTGGCAGACGGTTGACTCAATCCATTATGACACCTTGAAGATCGTTGAGAGGTTTAATCCAAACTGTGCAGACCTTTACTACAGCAAACATAGGATAGGTCAAAAGATTATAATGTGACCCACTCAGCAAGGGACATGTGGCTGAGATGCAGACTGGAACATAATGAAGAAGGGTGGAGCTATCTACACAGAAGATAACAAGAACTATGGGAAGGGGTGCATACAAATACCAGAGACAGATAAAGACAATATTTAAAGGCATATCACAAAGCATGTGTAACATGACACAACCCAAGGGGCCGTAAGATCTCCACACAGGAGTTAGTGGTTGTAGTAATTACAATGTACTGTAAGTGTGATGTCTGAATGGTTGTGAAAGATTGAGCATGAGTGTGAATTAGTGTGCATGAGAGACCTATTTAAAAATGAACACCACTGAGGAGAGTTGCTGAGTGGTCATCAGCTCCTGCTACCTGTGACCTGAGCTGTGTTCTGCCCATCTGTGCTTTGTCCCGACTTGCTGACTTTGCCGTATCTTTGACCCTGGCTTGTACCACGACATCGCTCTTGCTGATCATCTTTGTATCTCTGCTGCTTGGCTCTGTTTGATCCAGGCTTGTCTTCTGACCTTGCTTTGCCTTTTCGTCTTTTTACTTCTGCTGCCCGGCTGCGTCTGGCCCCGGCTTGTCCTCTGACCTCACTCATTGCCTGACGTCCTAGTACCTCTGATGCCTAGCTATTGCTGCTCCTAGCTTCCAGCACCTGTCAGCTTAAACATTGTCTGCTGACACCCTGCTGCATCGGGACCTACTGCAGGCACCCGTGCCTCTCCTTGTCCTGCATACTTTGTTCCAACTCCATTGTGTCCAGTTCACATTTCCTGTGCTGAGAAAGGAGAAATAAAGATTCTGATTCTTCTGGGATGATCCTTCATGTTACTGTGAGGATGAGCAGGATTTGGAGATCAGCACTTCTATTCTTTTCTTGTACAAGAATTATTAGTGTGTTCAGTGGGCCGTGACATCCTCAATGATAACTCCTATAAGAGGTCTCCATATTTCTGGTTTCATTTGTATGGCTTTATATGGCAATGATAAATAGTCTGCTACAAGGGCAACAACTTCAAAAAGTAAAACAATAACATTAATAAATGAATGAAAAAGTAATGGACTGAATAGATTATTTTTCATAACAATAGCCCACCATTGACCAACTTTTTGCTACTATAAAAAATATTGAATCCACAATTAAGGCCCATTTGTAGTTTTGCACCTTTTTGTCTTTTCATTGTCCTGTACAACTGCATGTTGTCATCTGGGTCTGATTTCTACTTGAAAATACATTAAAATTATTTTTTTCCTTTCAGTGAAAAGGCTTCCTGGCTCACACTGCAGTGTTTTATAGTGACATAGCAGAGTATTAAAGTAGCAAAATGTATCACCACCACACCATGGTCAAGTCTGCAAGAAGTGAATCATTTATTGATGAAAACACATCCTGTCCCATTGCAACGTTTGGAGCCCCCCAAACGTTGCAATGTAATAAGATTTATTTTCGTCAATAAATTATTCACTTCTTGAAAACTCGACCATGGTGTGCTGGTGATACATTCTGCTACTTGGATTCAAGGTGGCGCCATCCGCAGTTACTACAGCACCCATCTTAAGGGACATACCAGTAAGGAGTGCGGTGGGATTTTTCTGAAATAGTTAAGTATTAGTCACACCCCTCATTACAGGTGTCCTTACACAGATTTGTACTGCAGAGAAAAGGAGGGGCATGTCACGCCAGTTCTGATTACTAAGTACATTAGGTCTAATTCTGCAGACATATTTAGACTCCCTGCACAACTACCCTAACAGGAAAGTGGATGTAAGACTATGAAAATGCAGGTTGTTAGTACAAAGTCTATCTTACTGCATAACTATTTCTTTGACTTTGTTTAGGATTTGAAATGGACCCATTCTTTAGAGCAGACATGATGGTACAAAGAAGTTAGTTAAAGAAGGTAGCCATTGCTAATTTTTTATATATACAGTATATATGCGTTAAGTCTTCTCCAGCACATCCCAATGCAGTTAAGGTCTGGACTCTGGTAGCCAATCTGTGAGTGAAAATAATGTCTCCTGATCCCCGAACCACTCTTTCACAATTTGAGCCCGATGAATCCTGGCATTGTCATCTTGGAATATGCCCAATGTGCCATCAGGGAAGAAAAACGGAAAAACCTGGTCATTCAGTATATTCAGGTAGGCAGCTGACCTCATTTTTTGAGAACATAACGTTGCTGAACCTAGACTTGACCAACTGAAGCAACCCTAGATCATAATACTTATCCAATGGAAGGCTCATATTTTTATATTGTGTAATTTGCAATGCTCAATCTAGCAAAATGGTGGTAGCTCAAGACCAATCCAGCTTCACACATATGTTATTCTGCCTTGGAGCTAGCAGGACATTTGGTAGTCAGGCAATCACAAATGGGGCATATGCATTTTTCCAATGAAAGGAATATGGTGATATGTTCCATTGGACCTTTATAGGTAAAACATAAGCTTACTCTCACCCTTTTGTTTCTATTTAGTTTCCAGGCCCCATTTAGTACAGATGCACTGTAAAATACATGTTCTCAGCATAGATGCCGGAAAAGTGAAAAGATGTATGAGGTCACAGTAGACCAGATTGTTGATCACTGCCTACCTCACAATGTAAAAATTATGCACGTGCATAGGACTGTCTTATCTGTGAACCAGCTTCTAAATCCAGGTAGTATATGATGTTGCAAAGATGGCACTGGCAATTCATATGCAGGGAGGATATGAATGACAGCTTATAGAAGCGACTAATCAGTGTAAATTTATTTTTCACAAAAATGTACATTTTAATATAGATTCACTAACCTATATGTAATCTCACTTTAAATTAGATGTAGACCCAGCCACTAAAAGCTCATATATCCCTTTAACATGTTGATGTAATTTAAAAACGAATTTACGATCTTTTGAAATCTGCAGCTGTCATTAAAATAATACTCAGTGTACCTGACATTGATGTCATTGTTCAGGTGCTTCCTGTTATAGGGCAACAACACAGTTTCTGTTGTGTTGTTAACATGTGACATTGGCTCCTGACAAAGAATACAAATGGCCCTTTTAATAACCCAAACATGGTCCAGCGTTGTCACTAGTAATGGGTTTGGGCTTGGTGCAGACCCAGTTCACCTGAGTTCTCCCACCAGACGCGCTCAAAACTGTTACTGACACCCCCCCTTCTGTCGGCCCAATCAGTAGCGGCAGATGTGGCGGCGGCATTCCCTGCCCCTTTGTGACGTGTAGCTGCACCTGCTGCCACTGTTTGGTCCAGGAAAGGGGGCTTCTTTCAGTCACAGTTTTGAGCATGCTTGGGTGAACTCAGGCGAACTGGGTCCACATGAAGCCCAAGCTCATCACTAGTTGTCACCATCATTAAACCCACCCTGAGAAATGACATGCTGGCACCACTGGGGTACATGCATGTAAGCAGGAAGATACTGCAGGAGATCAGCAACACTGAAAGGTGAAAACGAGTATTATATTATTATTATTATTATTATTATGTTGTTTATGATACATAATGCTTTAGAAAACTAAATTTCAATCAGTTTTGGTTTACATCTACTTTAATTGTAAGAGTTCAGGACAGGTCCACTTTAAATGGAGCTGGGGCTGTCAAAGTACCAGTTAGATGTTCCTTTGTCAACAACGGACAGTTGGTATTTTCCACAGTAAAAGAATGTGTTTGGTTGAGGAGAAGGATAGCCTGTTTTGTAAGAAGCTGTAAAGAAGATCGGAGAGATACAAAACACCTGTGTTATTCTCAGCCTTCCCAGAAACTTTGTGTGTGATATATTTGCTAGGCTGAACTCGGCCACTTATCAGCAATCCCAACATGCACTTACATTTCATCCTTTAATTAAAAATAAAACTCGTACATCACATTATTATTATCATTATTGTTATTATTTTTTGTATTTTTTTATTTAGGGGCAATTTATAAAGCAGTAAAACTGATATTTACCAAACATTCACTGTAGGTGAAACTTTCAGATGCATTGATTCATCACCACTCACCAGTGAATGTTTGGTGAAGGCCACATTTGTGGTTTTAGAAATAAGCCCTTTAGTGTTGTCATATTCTTTTGTGCTTTACAGTACATAAACATAAAAATATATGTGTACATAAAAAATATATTTTGCAGAGAACGCTAATTAGAAGGTAACAGGAGACTAGAGGTATGAGAGTCCTACTTGTTAGAGATTACAATCTAGTAATGATACAAAGGGCAGAGAGATCTTAACCATCTTAACATTTTGTTGACCTCAGAAGCACAAAAATTTAGGTGCAGAACACAAGGTATACGCAGCAGGCTTGTCCTCTTCCTGCTGCAGCACGCTCTCCTTCCCCTTGAGAATTCTCAGCTGTCAAACTGTCAGCAGAACCTTGCTGAATATGTGGAACGAATGTCCCCTTTTGGATTGGAAACTGTGGAAGAGGTTTAAGTAAAACCCTTGAAATCGTTTGGCAGCAGGAACTGAGATGGTGACACCTTGGTTAAGAAGCCCAGATGGCCTGGTGCAGGTCCCCAAGGCATTGCAAGGACACTGGGAGATTGGAAGCTAGAAAAAAAGGAAGGGATAGGTAACAGAACTCCAGTCTGTAACCCTGAAAAAACCTCTTGTACCCAAGCATTGGGGAAGCAAGACCTTGACATTTTCAAAAAGACTGAAAGTCATTCCCCCAAGCCCAGGAGCACTTCTGTGCAGACCTGGCACCTTTGGAGAGCCTAAATTTTGAGGCAGACAAGGGGACAGCCTAGGGAGGTTTGCACACTGCAGCAGATTTTTCATGCTCTCCTGTCCAACAAAAAGTTAGACAGTTGTGAACTGACATAAGGCTGATGCGGGAAAACAGGTGAGTAGCATCTGGTGCTCCATTGCACATACAGCTTAATGCACTGACCATCTGGTCTGAATGGTCCACTGTCGGTTTGTCAATTCTGGTCACATTGCATTTAAACTACTAGTCGTCAAAGACAATGGGGGGAATTTATCAAAACTGGAGCAGACAAAATCTGGAACCAATCAGCTTCTCTCTTCAGTTTGTTCAGTTAAGATTTGAAAATGAAAGAGAGAGGCTGATTGGTTGCCATGCACAGCTGCTCCAGATTTTGTCTGCTCCAGTTTTGATAAATTCCCTTCAATGTGTCTGTCACTGTACGGAATTGGCAAAATCTCCAGAGAGATCCTTCTGCACTATAACCACAATCAAACGCTACTTTTGCATTCTCTGTGTCGCTGTACAGAATCTGCAGGACTTGGAGCCTAAACCTGCAGAAGTTGTAGTCATCACTCGTACTGGCACACCTCTTGGAGTACCTGGATATTCAGTTCAGTACAGCTGGACGCTAAGACACATTCACATGAATGCTTAAAAGGGGTATATTTGCAGGTGGTTTGGCCCCTCTCCCAACCAATGGGTCATTTAGCATGTACTAACCCAAAAAGCTCAACACACTTACCTGTCGCCAGAGGGAGGTGCATTGCAGTGCAATAGCTAATGTGTTCTACACAATATTTTCATCCCACATATCTAGGGATAGTGTAGGAATGTAAGAAGTCCATGTTTTGAAAGGAGCTGTCATAGGGTTTAGTGATATAATTCTTAACACAGATGGTTGTCATATGTGAGAAGCAAGGAGTTCCATAATGATTGCAAAAAGAAGAGATGATAGCGGACACCCCAGTCTTGTCCATCTAGATAAATGGATAAGTTCTGAGATATCAGCGTTTGTAAGCACTCTTGAAGAAGGTGAACCATATAATATTGTACAATATGGTCTTTGTGTGTACTAGAGCTCAGATCTCACTGGTGACATGGATACTGGGGAGTGAGCTGTGTGTCTACTGGAGTGCAGATCTCACTTGTCGTGACATGGATACTGGGAAGTGGGCTATGTGTGCACTAGACTGCAGATCTCACTGGTGACAAGGATCAAGAGGAGTGATCTGTGTGTGGGGATATAGGTTCTGAGTGCAGATCTCATTGGTGATATGGCTTTTGGGAAGTGAGCACTTAGTCCTAGAGGGCAGATCTCACTGGTGACATGGATACTTGGGAGTGAGCAGTGTGTGCACTAGACTGCAGATCTCACTGGTGACATGGATACTTGGGAGTGAGCAGTGTGTGCACTAGACTGCAGATCTCACTGGTGACATGGATACTTGGGAGTGAGCAGTGTGTGCACTAGACTGCAGATCTCACTGGTGACAAGGATCAAGAGGAGTGATCTGTGTGTGTTGTAGTGCAATTCACAGTGGGGATATAGGTTCTGAGGAATGCAGCTCTAACTGCTTCTATGAATACTACGGAGTATGTTCTTGAGGAACAATCTAATAGGCCTCTCCCCTGCACTTCACTTCCGATGTGCAAGAATTTAAATGCTTGTGCAAATGTAAGTAATATAGATACAGTACATGACAGGGTCACATTATGTTACCCAGCAGCGTAAACCTACATCTGGCAGTTTGTTTCTCCATTTTCACTATATAAGATTTATGTTTAAAACGTCCTATAAAAGCATAATATACATTTTCTTTTATTGGTTGTTTTCTATCCAAATCATTTTCTTGAACGGCTTTTAAACATCTTGAAAAGAAAATGACTATAAATCACAGGGAAGCAAAGGCCCAGCAGGAAAATGCTGTAAAAGTGCTCAGATGCTACACAAAATAAAGAACCTTTCAATTTGGCCATTTTATATGCAATTTTAATGGAAACATGTGTTACATTAAAATGCATTGTTTGTTTTATAGAAATATAATATGTTTAAAAAAAAAAAAAAAAGACAATATACATATTTCCATTTAGCTACTTACATTAGGATTATTTATTTTCCAAAATAAAATAAAAAAAAGATAAAACACTAATTTTCTTTGAAAGGTATATCTGAAAAAAATAAGTCAAGGCAACTGGACTTGCTGTAGTCGTTTGTTAGTCGTTTGAAGACGTTTCACTGGACATCTGGCCAGCTTTCTCAATTCTTTGAAAGGGAACTATTATAGAGAGTTTTATATTGCACCAATACCTCAAAAACATAAGGGGTCAAACCCCCTGTCCACCTATTGTATGTCCCCTTCCTCCACCCAACCCCCGACCTACAGTAGAGGTCACTACGGTAATCCCACTGTGGACGCCCCGCTAAGCCAGGCGGACCCTAAAATGTCATTTAATAGCTCTTCTGGCTCGCGCACGGTGGCAATGCGCCCTAATCAACCACTGGCAAGACTCTCGTGGAATGCGAGGGCTAGTCGTGCGATCAAATGTTTGAAATGCCGTAGTCGATCTGTATGTTTATTACCATTATCAGAGCTCTCTGTATTTTTGTTGTGATCTCATGTGACACTTGTACACTCTGAGAAATACACTCTGTATGTATGTTGTGATAACATGTGGCACCCTTGTCTGCTGATATGTTACGTAACTGTTCAATAAAGAATTTATTTAAAAAAAAAACATAAGGGGTGACCAATAGACCGGACAAAAGATTTTAGGTTTTAGAATAAAACCTTTTTGTCCTTGTATTGTTGAAGAAATTCTGTTTGTCTTTTCTTGAAACCCCATGTTAAAAAATCCAATAGGAAAACAGTATAGGTTACTGTATCATGTTGCTGGTGGCTGCTTACCTAATGTAGTCTGCTGGAGGCTCACTCCATGAAGTCAAGAAGATATGTTGTCCACACACCATTGTGCTTCGGAATATCATCTTTATTCATATTCCTTTAGCATGACATGTGAATGCATTCACATGTCATGCTGAAGAAATACAAATAAAGATGATATTCCGAAGCAGAATGCTGTGTGGACAACATATCTCCTAGATCAGTGGTTCTCAACCTGTGTAACCTCGGGACCCACATGTTTCCTTGGTCATTAAGGCGTGACCCAGAAATGATTTCATTTCTGAAACATTTAAATTTATTACACAAAACAACTTGTGCAGTATTCAGAAAAATATTGTGGCGCCACACACAAGTTGTTCCATCACCTGTTGGATTCTGGGGTATAACGGTACGGCGTGCAAAGGAGATATTACAAAGTCACTCCTTAAAGTGACACTAAACTTGGGAGTTAAATCTCAAAAAGGCATTCAAGTACCTATATTAACATAAATATATCTTATTTGTGTATCACTCGGCTATAGATCCTCAAATTATCTTTGAATTGGTGCTGACACTGTCCTTCCTTCTGGAGGGTGGCTACTTTTTTCCCCATGGTCCATGTGTGTGGCAAAGTAGCCACCGCTCAAGGCTCGCTTTCATGATGGACTACAATCTCAATACAAATTAGTAAACTAAACGTGAGATTGTAGTCCATCACAGGAGTGAGCTTGGAGTGGTGGCTACATTACAACACACAAAGGGACCATGGGGAACAAAAGTAGCCACCCTCCAGAAGGAAGGATAGTGTCAGCACCAATTCAGAGATGATTTGCGGATCTATAGCCGAGTGATACACAAATAAGATACATTTCTGTTACTATTTCACTTCTGAGATTATTGTCACTTAAGAAACAGGGACTGATATGAAATGCTGTATTCTGTAAACCACTGTGTAATACCTCAGTACTATATTAATACCGGAAATAAATAGGGATGACTTTTTTTTTTATACTGAATAAAATAAACTCAGGGCATTAGTGGTTAAAGGACAAAGTATTGTTTCTTTCTAATTTGGAAATAAATAGTTTTGTGGCAAAATAAAGTTAAGAAAGCATTAATTTAAGTTACTGGCTCACTTGTCATATAAAAGCCAAAGCGTTTCCCTCGGTCTCCATGATCCATGTGAAAAATAGTCTAGTAAATTATCTTCACTAAATTTCCTTGGTAAGCTGGAAAAGTGTGTAAGGTTCATATAGTAATTAAAATGATTCACGACAATTAAAATGCACCTAAAGCAACACAGAGCTGATGACGCCCAATGTAAAGTGTGGGGACTACTTCCTTCATTCTATGAGTAGTGATTTTATTATATGCCAATGCTGGCCAATCAAAACGAAACTCTATCTGTCTATAAACAACGCTCCTTAATAAGGGTCTAAATCCATTAACAAGCACTCTTGCCAAATGTATGTAGAATCTGATAAGAATTACTTTTGACACGTGCATTCCTTTATAGAGAAGTATGCATGGATAAAATGTTACTAACTTAGTCATGCTCTGCTTAAATGAACCTTTATTTTCAACGTATTTTTCTTTCAAAGACAAAAATTTAACTATTTCCATATGGGAGAAATATAGAATGAACAATAGCGGGCCATTGATGATAAAACAGTCTAAAGAAGTCTTTTTATTTAGACTGCATTGTCTGTATTGGGGAGGCAGAAAGGAAGATTTGGCTTTCTCAGAAGATATAGCCATGAGTTGACTCAGGATTGGGGACAGGGCTTTAAAGAGAATCTGGTCCATAAAAAAACGAACAGAGTGAAAAGAACTGCTCAGCATTATTGTAGGAGCCCTACAGCTGAATGTTTCCCTATTAATGACTTATCATGCCTTGTTCTTCACTGTGTTTCCCTGGACTTTGCTTCCTCATGTAAAAGCTGCCCCTCGGTTGGTTATTTGATGACTGGTGGGAATAATATTCAAGAAGCATCAGGGGAAATGCATAAAGCACAGATGCAGAAGCAGGGTGTCAGGACCGGACGTAGGGACCCTAGTCAGAGTGTATAGTAGCAGGTTGATCTACCTCTAGCAGCGGCCTTTCCCTCTAGGCTAGTGCGTATACCGGCACTTGGATGCCCTTAGAACTTAAATGATAAAGTCTGGCTATAAATGTCACAGGCGGCCCCCAGGAACAAATGAGTAGTACTGACTGGTGACAAAAGAAAAGATATAAAACAGAAATCAAGATAGCAGACAGGATCAGGATACAAAATATAAGACAGCAACTGGTTACAAGACAAATATAGGACACAAGATGCAGGAAGGTACAGGATTCAGGAATAAGACAGGTACAAGATTCAAGACAAGACTAGGGTGCAAGAAACAAGATCAAGATATACAAGGCAAGATAACGGGTGGTGCAGACAGGACTAGGCTGAACTATCACAAGCCCAGAGCTTAAATGAAGCACCACTAACAAAACCCCCAGGCAGAGAGGGGTGTGTAGCCAGGCTTATTGGCCTCATCAGCCCGCTGATGAGGGTATGTCCACTGTCCACAAGCAACCATCAGGGGGAGCTGAGGGGTTGTGACAGCCATTAGCTTTAGACATGCTCTTAACACAGAACCAGGGATATCTTTGCGCTACAGGTCCTCTAGTACAGCTTCCTCTCCAGCAAGCCCTTGAGAAGACATTGATAGAACTGTAGTGATATCACCAATGAAACTAGAAATTAAGCAACAGTGCCCTAGATCTAACATTGCACATATACAGCTATGAGGCTCAAGTCATAGGCATACCTAGGTAAACTGGGTGCACTGCTATATTTCAGGAGAAATTCTACACAAAAGGTTAACCTCAGGGTACTGTTTAGACACATTTAACATTTTAAATATTTCCTATAAAAAAAGCAAATCTCCACTTTTTGCATTCAGGTCCCCTTTAAAATAAAGGTGTGTGGGGCACATACCTGTACCATACTTGCTGTGAACCTGATAGTTCATGAATTGAACAAATGTAACTCATACCCCAGATCCTTGTGACCTAGAGGAAAATAGAACTATAGTAAATTTTAGGTACATTTGTATTTATCTTAATAGAAATGGTAATTCTCTAAATCTCTATTACACACAGTGTTTCATACTTTTCTACTACATACAGTGCATCTATCCACTGTCTCTCAGTTTGTTTAGACAGAGTTACCTAACAATGCTGGATATTCCGTTCACAATGGTGAAATTCTATGGTAATTAAATTAACTTGAATGGTACTGCAATGAAAATATTTTACAATCAAGGTGTAAGAAATTGTCAAGAAAGAAGAGACTGTAAGATGTGTGTCTAGTGACATACACATTACAATTTAAATTGTTTTGTGCAACTTCCTTTGGAGTTAACAATAGCTACATGGTCCAAGAGTACTGCTTGAAAATAATAAAGGAGAGTATGTTTTCCGTGTCCCCAATTATAAATGATCAGGAAGTGCTCTACATCACTTCCTGTTCATTTATGATTGTGGCAATAGTAAATATACTATATCCAGAAGTTTCGAATGAACAGGATACCTGTTCACAGTGGCGTAACAATAGCCATAGCGACCCAGGCGGCTGCTATGGGGCCCGGTCAGGACACCCCCCTGATGCCGTGCGGGCCACCTGGGTCGCTATGGGTTCGAGCGCACCGCTGTTCAGATCACCGTGATCTGTGCAGCGCTGCATTCTTCTCCATTGCCGCTGCTGAGTCAATAAGAGTCAGCAGCGGCGGTGGAGGAGGCTGGACGTGGCGGGCAGGAGGAGGCGGGGCCCAGCATCAGAGAAGGAGGCGGGGCCGGTGACGGAGGAGGAGGCGGGCCCGGCGACGGAGGAGGGAAGACGGAGGAAGAAGAGGCGGACAAGCCACCTGCCTGTTCATTAAAACATGAGTCTGTGTCCTCAATCTCTTTTTCTATTTAAAAAGGGAAATATCAGGGGTCTGTTTAGACGCCTGATTTTTCTCCAGAGCCCCCGGCAGTAAAGTTAAAAAATAATAAAAAATGTATTACATTTTTTTTACCCTAAGTAAAAATTAAATTTAAAAAAAATAAAGAAAATTAAAAAAAAAACGAATTTTCGGTTTCGGCCTGACATTTGTTTTATTTTCGGTTTTGGTTACAAAATTTCATTTTGGTGCACTTCTAATTTTAATATTTAATTTTGGAAATTAATGAAAACCACATTTACTGTTAGAATTTTGTTAGTAAGAAAAAAATTCTATTCCTCTCCTTTTAGATTTTTTTCATCACTACCATTTGAAACCATTAGAAAATCGAACACACATTCCAAAACCAAATTTTTTTTTAATTCTATTTTACTGGTTTATGGTCAGCTTAAGTCTAAAAGGGATTGTACAATAAGATTGAAACATGCCTTTAACTAGAAACCTTCCAGCCTACCCTCCCTAGCCAACAATCAAGCTAGGACCCCCATACCCATTTGGTTACTTCTCTCTTATTGACAGTGGTGGATGGAACAACAAGGGCAAGTGTGGAGCTTCCATCGCTGGAGGAAACCAAACTAAAGAGTAGTGTAGTGACATAGGACAAGATGTTTGACCATACTGAAAGTGTTGATTTCTAAAACCCTTTGTGGGGCTGATTTTTCTTCATTAGAGTGGACTTTCTTCTTTTCCCTTACATCTTTTATTTGTTTAACATGCTTTACCGTGTGTTTTTAGACATGCTGAGTTGAATGAAAACATTTTTGACATGCCACGAGACAACACATGGTCAGGAACATGAGAATAATAATTAAAAACAGTACATTTTGTCATGACAATGCATCCTGACTGCATAATTCAGGGCAACATATATAACACATCTGGTGTGAACGAGCCCTTACTAGGTTTTTACACAGCATACAGCTAGTCTCTGACTATAAACCTGCCACACGTTGTGGTAGATACGGAGAAGACCGAAAAACGGAGATAACAACTTCAGGTTCAAAGCCTATGAAGTTTCGAGTGAGTATGTTCCATATCGAATCTCACAGCACAAATGCCAAAAGCGTTTAAAGGTAATTACAGCTATCAAGCAAAATATTTGATTCAGGGGTGACTAGGCTCAAAAAGAGTTCACGGAAGCTAAACAATACATTTCCCATTGAGATGGTTTGCAGGATGGAGCCGTTCTTTTCCTTTGCCTCTTAACTTTTTGGATGCAGATTTGTCAAAGCAGTAAAGAAGAAATCCTTTTAGCTGTGTGGGTCATATAAGGTTATAAATGCTGCTATAATTCTAATTATGTACAGAGGCCTAGGAACAGAAGAAACAAGTGTGACAGGGGCCATGCTCTGGGGGGGGAGATTAGGTGGCCAGGTCTAGGACCTTTGTGCCTTTACTGTCCCTAATATTGCAATGCAGTCGAGTGTTAAGGTTGAAGAGGGGATATATAAAGATTCTTCAAGGCAGAGTTGCCAGTGGCAAGTACAGAATACAGGAATCTATTCTGTGATATCACATAACCAAGCACATGGGATACACAAAGAACTGTCTCAAAGATGGTCATCACCTCTACAGCTCTGTCGTTGGGTATTTCAGAGTCACAGTACCCCTGTTTTTTATGACCATGCTCTGTTTTATTGTTAATGTTACCAATGGCAATAAAACGGGGAATGGGCAAGGGGGAATTCATAAAGAGGGGAGCCTGGTCCATAGTTTCCACCAAGGCAAGGCAGTTGGTAGAATGTAGTCATCAACCTTGGGAAAGTCAGGCAACAGTAACAAAGTTAAACTGAACCAAGAGGAGGCTTTTCTGGTATCTTGTGGAGTCTTCCAAGACATTTCCTTTAAATATTTTAAATAAGTAAGTTTTGCTTTAAAGCAGAGCTTTATCTTTATCATATTATAGCAAACTTACCTCCTCCAGCAAAGACAGGCCCATGTATTCCACCACCACTCTATCACTGCAGGTTCTTCTCCTGCACCCTATGTGTTCTTTATTCGACCATTTGGGCAGCCAGTAATGATGCACTTTCTGTGAATATGTGCTAGAGTTACTCCATAACAGCCCCTGAATGAACTCTTTTGGATCTTAAAGCTCCGGAGAGTATACACTGAAATGTGCAAATAACAAAAATTGCCAGTAAACAGGTCAGGGGCGTAACTAGAAATCACAGGGCCCCATAGCAAAATTTAGTATGGGGCCCCATGATTGCTAGTTATGCCACTTGCAGAGCCCACCAGAGAGTGACCCTGCAGAGCCCACCACAGACTCTCTATAGTGGGCTCTGCAGGGTCTGAGTTCTCTTACCTGTCAGCGCTGTCCGCCTCTGTGGTCGTCGCGCCCCGACTCCTGTTCCGTCCCCGGGCCCCGCCTCCTCTGCTATCGACAGGCCTGCCTCCTCTTACATCACTGGCCCCACCTGCTCTTAGGTCGCTGGCCAGTGATGTAAGAGGAGGCGGGGTTGCTCTTAGGCTGGTCCCGCCTCCTCCTTCTTTCCGAACACTGCTCTCATCTGCCGCAGCGGCTAGCTGTCACTGACACAGCTCCGAAGTGGCTTTGAGGGGAAATGCGCTGCAGCCGCTGCTGAGCTGTGTCAGTGACAGCCAGCACCCTTACATGCCATATCGACCCATGGGTCGCTATGGCAATTGTTACGCCACTGAAACAGGTAATGAATGGACAGTTTTTTCTGATGAAATACTCTACCCACTAACAATTTTTTGTTTTTTTTTGTAAGTTCAGTTATTCTTTAAGTATGCTCTCCAGCAACCACAGCAGTTAACCGAACAGGACCCTTTATACTGGTCACATACATGGCAATTTTCTAGCAACTCCAAATGCTTTCAACTATCATTCAATAGCAAACATAACCAAAGGGATCAAGGCAACCTACCACTAACATTGAGGATAATTTCACAGTGTTTGATAGAAGCTGTTAGTGGTAGGTTACAGTCACCAATTGGTTGTTTGTGCGTTTTTGAGATCAAAAGTGGTTGAAATTGGCTTGTCTCATCTTGTATGACTAATCTATATATCAGCAATGGCAAACATCAGGATTTAACGCTCAACTCCAGGCAAACAGATCAATATAAAGATAAAAATAAACAATCAGGGACAAATCAGGGAGCTGCCTTACCTGCCAAAGCAATTGCATTTCTGTCCATCCAGTATTGAGGTTTCTACACCTTCACCATACAGTATAGCCCTTGTCTGGTTGTGCAGGAGACCTGATTTTTCTCTCCTGCAGTTAAGAAATATTTAGAGGTCTTGTCCCTCCCCCTGCCTGTGACTGGACAGTGAAAGAAGAAGTAGTAGATTGAAGAGCTCATCTATATGTCAATGTGCTCATTTCTTTTATCTACATGCTTCTTGTTAGCACATGAGCAGTGCAGCACAGCTGATTGGCTCCTTGGGTTGTTTCTCCCTCTACCATTCGGAGTTCTGGTGTACAGGCAATTGCAAAAGGCTGATACAAAGTCTAATTTAGGTACTTACATTAAAAAAATTTAATGATATATTAATTCATACAGAGATGCAAGGCTTTTATACCTGTCTAGAATAGGTGGCCCCTTCACTGCAGGGTTAAAGGCTCTATTAGGTCTAGGGTACTTGGAAAAGGGACTTTTACTTACCCACTCGTGCAGGCTTCCTCCAGGCTCCCTCCAGGCTACAAGACCAGCACCCGCAGCCTCTTCCCTGCTACGCTCACCACTACTGAGCACCACTACAAGGGGAGTTTTGTGTGTTTTTTGGAGAAAGACTTTAAAAGTATGGACTTGGCCAGAAGAACACTGCAAAATGAAGAATTGATATAATGGATAAAAGGAAAATAAATAAATAGTATGGGTAAAATGAACACACTGTAATATATATTAGAGGAGGAAGATGTGAAAAAGTTGCACTGGCGCTTTAAGCGGAAATCACTGCATAGCCGTGTGATTAACACCAATTTTTGTTCTCTTCAGATGATGTTGTGCCAAAGGAGTATGAGCTAGTTGGACGGTGCGCTCGTTATGTACTTTCTGGAATTAGACCTTTAATTTCTGTGAAATCAGACATGGGTGAAGACAAGTCGGAGAAAAGAATAATAAAACATGGAGAAAAACATGTTTATCCTGCAAAAATCATGGCATGTAAAGTGCCTTAGATCATGCCTCCGGGGCGTATTCTGTCGCCTCTGAAATGAATATTATTCGACCTGCCAGAACCAATAAAAAAAACAGAGGTTGTCATTTGATTTTGTATAACCACTTAGGTGTGGCTCCATCATTGTTCCCATGTGATTCACTGAGAATATTATTGCAGCAGCTTGGATTTAAAGGGAAACTACAGGGTCATTTCAGTGAGCATTTCCTGTGTATTAAATTACTGTTGCAATGTTTACCTTATAGCCTATCTCCGGATACAAAAAAACCCTCCCCTTGGGGATACCCCCACACTGCATGGGTTAACTGCTCATTTGTGTCTACGGGGATTCTTTAAAGCAGTTTTACTTACCTGATCCTCACTCCCCCTGCGGTGCACGCTCATCTCTCACCCCTCTGTACCGGCTGTGGAATGTTCCTCACGTATGATGCAGGTCTATGGGCCAACCACCAGAACAGAGGTAAAGATTCTGTGGGCGCTGGTCTTGGAGCCAGTTGGGTTGAGGATCAGGTAACAAAAACTGGGGGGTTTCTTACAAAAAAAGGGGGCTTTTTTGTATCCAGTTGAAAAGTTAGAATGATTGTCAAGTTTGAATTGCTTTACGTAGCCCTGCGGCGGGAGATTTGTCATCTCTATTGGTCCTGGTGACCATTGTCACAGAAACAGAAAGTAGTGGGAAACCCAACATTTTACAGTTGTCACTGGAATAGGAGTAGATGGGAAATCTAAGAGAGGATATCTTCTCGATTTAGAAAGATTTCACCTCACTTCCTGTTGTGTCTTTGGTACAGAAAGTGAGAGAAAATATCCCCAATGGCACAGAGATAGCAAAGCAAAATTCAGGTGTTTGAGTGAATTGCACCTCTTAATGAAGTACACAGTTCAATGCACGTTATGTCTTTAATAGTCTACTCCTGGTCCACTGTGGTGTGTGGAAAGGTTTGTCTGCCATGCAGGATGACAGAATAGACAAAAGTGATAACCACTATGACACCATGTACTGTATATCCTAAGGAAAGATGGTTGTGTGCACAGTAACTCTTAGGCTGGGTTCACAGCGATTTGCGGTAAAACAAACGCGCGACAAACGTGCGTTTCCGAGGGCTATCCCACTATATCCTAATGGATACGCGCGACAAATATGCCCCAAAGAAGCTCCTCTACTTCTTTAGGTGTAGAGCGTTTTACAGTGCATTCCTACGCGCTGTAAAACGCCCAGGTGGGAACCATGCCCATATGCAATCATTGGTTTTCACATGTTGAGCGTTTTACAGCGCGTAGGAACGTGCTGTAAAACGCCCAGGTGTGAACCAGGCCTCATGCTCTTCCAAATCTTAGGGAATTGTTTGCAAAAGTCCAAGCCAGCAGTTCCCCCCTCACACCTTAAGGGGCTAAAGGCCAATGGTGGTAACTCACAGGCAATATCACCTTAGGCATATCTAAGGCATATAAGAAGCCAGGAACTGGGTTAGCACAATGGGGTCCAACTATAGCTAAAATATAACTAATAGACTATTTAATTGTCATGCAAGATATCTACCTAACTTAGGTGTAAACCATATTATTTGACCTTCTGGTAATTCTCACTTTATAAGTTTGTAAGTCATTGGAAACGACAAACCTCTGCTTTTAAATATATCGCTGTGCCCTTATTAATGCTTTATAGTTATATTGTTTTGCATATTTTGTCTGGAAAGTATGAGCTGATGTCTGTTAAGTGATGTCATTAATGTCCTGCCAAATGGTGTGTGATTCTGATTCTTTTTAATATTCCTGTTAATTTCCTGAGATGTAAATCAATATCTATGATAGTATAATCCCATGCAGAAAAGGACACAGAACATTTCTGATTCATTCAGAGAGTGTAGTATGAGCTCAGTTTCTTTAAAAAGAATTACTAATCATTAATTAACTCTTTGTGAGTTCCAAAATGAGGTTGTACATTCAAACCCGAGCAAGCCATACCTCACATCTCAATATAGTTGGCTATGATCTGTTCCATTCTGCTAACCCTACCCACCACAGTCTGTAAAAATAATGAATGTCACATTAAAGTCAGTCTAAACCCAATTACTAAGATCTCATATACACTTTCACATGAAAATGTGATTTTAAAAGATATCTGCATTCTTTTTAAATCTGCAGCTTTCATGAACTGGTGATCCTGCCATGAAGGTGCTTGTTTGGGAACTTCCTGTTATAGGGTGACAACTGTCTCCCAATTATGCTCCTGCTATACACCTTGGACCAACCTTTACAGCCTCTGAATGAACAGTGAAGTAGCAGCAGCACACTGTTGAGTTCATCCCCTCCTGCTAGCATACTCTGTGTATTAAACTGACAGAACTGAGCATGTCATTACAGCCCTGAATGGCTCTAGAGATGAACCAATAAGGAAAAAATAGCTTCATTTCATTGGTAATTCAACAGAGTGGACTTCATCATTCACTCCATGGAAAACAAAACGTTAATTCATCTGACACAGCAAAATAAAAAGTCAAAAAGGGAAAAGTTATCCAGAGAATCTAATAAGGAAGCATTCAAAGTTACAGCAACTATGTCATGGGAAGGGGTGCGTGTGTGAGATTTTCACCCCATAATCCCTAGGAGTATCTCCATTGAATGCCATCAGGTGACTAGAGAAGAATGGGTGGGCAAAAACTCCCTTACCCTTTTTTAAAGGTGATCTGGGTTTTACAAGTGATTCCTGACTTCACTGTGAGTTCTGACTCTTGCTTATCCCTAACTGGCTCCCCCTCCCAGTCTGAGTGCAGCCAGGCAAGATATTACAGGAGGCTGATATTAACAGATTCAGATAGTTTAGCTAGATGAATGTAAAAATACACTGATAGTGAATCTGGGGAAATATGGGGATGCCATTGCCATTTATGACTATTAGTTCCCTGGCTGGTATGATGATCCTTTGTGCTTTGGGAATCACAGACCTGTAACAAACATAGAGGTAAGAAATTCCAACACATTTCTGACACTAATGCTCCAAATCCGTGACTCAAAAAGTCTTGAAGCAAGAGAGAGCAAGGCAGCAATATAGTAAATTGGAGATCTTCAAGGGTGATACTCATACTTGCTTTATGACAAATTTTTTCTAATGATTTTTCATGAATGCCCATCTGGACTGAACTGTATTTTTATATCTACCTGGAGTCAGGGACAGTGACGGCCAATGCACTAAGAGGGAGATTTTTGCACTGACTACCAAAGTAGTAAAAAGTCCAAAATTTTTACTGGCCACTAATGTAAAGAGATATGTAATCAAGGGTATAGAATAATGGCAGGAAGCAATATAAGGTAATGGCCACCAATACACACTGCTGGCAAAATATTTTATTTGTGATGCTACGATGTCAGTCATTGGTTGCTACAGCACCCTATCTGAGCAAGGCTGGATCCAATTAGGAGTGCAGTGAGAATATGCCGATAGGATGAAGTTAGAGTCATTCAGTTTGTAAACTAGGCAATGAGTCACTTTAGATGCCAGATTTTTATGTCTGACTCTGCATACCTTTAATGTGATTCTGTCAGCCATTTTATACATCTAAAATTAAAAGTACTGCCGAACAGCAGGTACCACCAGATGCATACTATTACCCCTTATTAGCCTAAAGAGCCTTTGTGTGCGCTCAACTGGTCTTGACACAATTACCTGACTTAGGCTGGCCATACGCCGTAAGATTTTTCCCAGGCCTGGACAAGAAAAACCACTTGATTGATTCCGCAATTTCATGCTAAAGAGCGTGGGTGGTGGAAATCCCCCCCTTCGCTATTGAATTCTAACAACCGCTGTGCACAACTGATTGGCTATAGTCACAGCTTGGCCAACAATATTCCACCAGGCTCCTTTGAACAAAGTTCATTGAACAACTGATTTTTGTTGAGTTGGCAGTCAGCAGGGCCACCCATGGATTGAAGTTTGGACAATTCAGCAGGAAACGGACAAAATTTGATCTGTGTATGGCCAGCTTAAGGGTTCCACCCTCCAGTTCCAAGCAAGTGAAAGAGCCTCATCGCCCAATACGTTTGCTCCTATTGAATCGGAGGAGGCCAGGAGGGGTTTAGCTTCACCAGAAAGTGTATATTACCATAGTGGAAATGTGAAACAAGGATCAGAGAAGGAGTAGTGGCTTTTCTGTCCAGGAAAAAATAATAGCAGGTACCTTGTGGTGCTTAATTTTAGGGAACATATTTACATCTAATATGGAAACGCAGCCTACTTTTTATGGCTAGTTGAACCAGAGGAGGGGGGGGGAGGGGGGTGAGAGAGTAGGAGAGAGATTCACCTTTGTTTCCTGTATCATTACTGAAACAGGATGTAATGGGGAATCTCTTAAGACAGCAATAAGAACAATTTTATTAGTAGAATGGAAAAATGTTAGAACCTGTAAAATGTTATATTTCTGTCTTTCTCTAATGTAAAGAGATTTCCCCTCACCTCCTGTACTGTATAACCTAAAGTAACCTAATCCTTGCCCTCTAAGGCACTTTAAAATGTATGATGGATGACAGGTTCACTATAGGTTATAAACAAAGATATTTTTGTTGAATTTTCATAACTGAAAATCAGATCACAGAACGTTGGGTTTGTAAAGTCCTTTTGTTCACTTTTAATGTACAACACAAAGGCAGCAAATTGGTTCAGTATGCCTTTAAACGTATCACCAAATGAAATATTTCAGTACATAAAGCATAATTCTCTCCTAATTAGCGAGATAAGATTATGACAATACCCTTCATAATTCTTGCACAAGCTCTTGCGTGTTCCAGATGAATCCTCTTCTTGGCATGGACAATAGAGGATGATTAAAAAGCATTGAAGCAGCTCACACAGTCGAATCAATTCATCCTTGGTCAAGAACATTTGTTCACATTTGGAATTTTTATCTTTTCTTTATAATGTCTTCATTTCTATGACGATCCCAAATACCTTTACCACATAAAATCTGTTGCATGCTCTCAGATGATATTAGGAAAAGAACAAGGCAAGACTTGGCAATTTCATTCTCAAAGTCACCTCCACAAATTGCAAAATGAAAAAGATGGAGGCGCACTGCCAGTGAATATACAGCACTGAGTGGAATGGAATGGAAAAGTATGATAAAATGAAATTAATACTTATGGGGCAATTTTATTCAAAGCAGAATTTCAGCTTGGTTGAAACCTGAAGCTTCCAATATACAGCAAATATATACATACAGTATATCTATATATTTATTTTTCATCCCTGCAGTCTTCAGCTGAGTTCATGACATCACGGGTCCTTCGTCTTCTCCCTAGGTGGTGATTGGTCCATGCTTTTAGTCTATTAGTATATATGACACTCGTGGCGTTGTTAGACTTGGCACCGAGAGCATGTGCCCCAGGTCTTCTATTGAGTGCCTTGGGTCTATACTGCTTATGTATTGTCATCAATCAGCTCTGAGAGAATGCAGTAGGAAATGGGAAAGAGACCAATGAGAGGTCAGAAAAAGATAAAAGTAAAAGGAGACAAGCAAACTTCATCCTTTTCTCTTTTTGATGCATTCAAATTATTGCAAGGGCACTATAATGAAGTAGGCTGGCATCTCTGTGGGCCACGTGTGGGGGTGGCAGGCAGAGCAGCAGTGTGTGGCCACTGCCCCCTTTTCAGCCAGAGCTTCCCAGATTGCTAAAAGCTGGGCGGGGAGATGTGTAAGGGCCATACACATCTCCCCGCCCAGCTCTTAGCAACCTGGGATGCTCTTGCTGGACCTCATTTTGTGGGCATATAATGTTGCTGGACTTGGACCTGACCAACTGAAGCAACCTCAGATAACAACACTGCCCTTAATCCTGGTGGTGACGTATTTTGGCCAGGTAGTGTATGTGGCTGAGGCAAGGGTGAGACCATGGAGAGAAGCGCTTTAGAGAGGAGGCTTCGGGGGATTGGTAGCACATATGGAGAGAGCCATAGGATAAGGTAAGTATAACTCCTTATTTCTCTACCGCTGGGAAAAAATGAGCATTTAACTGAACTCCAGGCTCCACTTTTTAATGATACCTCCTCCCAGCGGCCGGATATCCCTATTTTGTCTTAGTAGCAACTATGATGTCACAGGGCTTTAAAATCTTGAGTAATTGACTGAAGAAAAAAAGAAGAATTTTTCTTGTGCTTGGGGCAGGGAATTTAAGGAGAGATTGTAAAGAATCCTGGAGATCAGCTTTATGTAATGTAAATACTATGGTGATGAAGTGGTTACAGATCCATCGTGAATTCTAACCACATACCAAGTCTTGGGACAACCTGCTTATGCTTGTAGATTAAATACACGACTATCTGTATTCTTTGATACAATACACTCCTAGATTATCCTCTATCGTTTCCCACTGATTGTTCTTTTTGGGACACAGCCCTTTCCCGGACTTGGAATCTTTCAGAGCTGAAAACAGATGTGATATATTTAGATTTCATAAAAGAAAATTCTTGGATTTACAAAACCGGCTTAGTAAGGTTGTATTACTAAGCCTGACTGCAAAATTTTATGCTACATTCATTTTCTCTGATTTGTTTCTGCTCCTCTAGCTCTCATATACTCGTCCACCCCATGCCAGAAAATGGCCGCTTGGTTTCCTGCCCTCTTGCTATTCAAGATTCAATTGCTCCAACATGCGGGGTGTTTATGTCCTCCGAATTACCGGCTTCTTGACCTCAGCGTGAATCACTGCTTTGGTTTCTGGCAGTTGTTTCTTTAATTTTATTTTTAATTTCTGGAGACCTATTTGGAGCATATTCTTAATAATGGTTGAATATATAGAGTTCCCAAGGAAAAGTGAGGGGGAATTTAAGTACAACGTGATGTGAAACCTTGTTCATATTTTATGTCATTTGGATTAACTAGCTGATCTGCTGCACAGTTTCTGGGTGGGCTACAGTCCATGTATAGAGCTCAGGAGGAAAAAGAATAATGCAAGGTTAATAAAGTCAGATTTTATAAGACAAAACTATAATCTTCATTTCTATGCTCCCTTTCTAAGATTCAGCTCAGTCTACTGATGGATGCTGACTTTTTAAACTGAACCTGTAATAGAAATAACAAATCTGCATATAGTAAAGCGTTTATCGCCAAACTTCAAGGGGTCTATTTATAAACAATTCACAGAGCATTACACCCTAAAAACCTCTGTGAACGTGTGTTTCTGCGCAAATAGAGAAAATAGACTTTCTTAGCATACTTTCTTTTTAGTTTGAATGCAACAGTTGGAAAACACCACATAATGGCCAATAGATGGATCATAGAAAATAAGTGTTTATTTCATAAGCTCCACAGCTCCAGCTAGTGGCCAAAATGTGGTATTTACCCAAGAGTTTCCGAGTTTACACTCCAGCATAAATATAAGCAAAGTAATACCGTACTTCTATGGAAAAAATTAAATAATCACTTAAAGTGGACCTTCAGTCTAAAACAGTACTTTAATCTCCTGCAGGCCCCTCCTCTATTTTAAAAGAATTTTAAAAAAAATGTTTAATCTGCCCGCGCCCCCTTGATGCTCTTCCTGCCTAGGCAAGAATGACGTGCCGTGATCCCACAGCCTCCTAAGATATTCCCAACATATATCTAAGGAGGCTGCAGGAGTGGGGATACGAAGAGGCCGAAGAACAAGGAAGAGGCAGCCAGTTCCCGATGACTAAGGAACACCAAGATGGTGGTGTGGAACCCGGCCTGTGTCACCAGACTCCTATTTATAGTAGCCTCCTGTCATTCCCTGTACAACAGCACCCAGAATGGAAAAGGGAAGGGCAGAACTGGGAGCTAATTAGGCTCTGTTGCATACACATGTGCCAGACAGGGAACATGCAGACAGCAGAATGACTTATTAATGTGTTGCTGTTCTTACTATTCATTCAGCAGTAAAATCTGCATCACTCTCCTGGCTGTGTTCTCTGGCAGAGGTGTATGAATCCCAACAGTGGCAATACATGGGCAATAGCATAGCAGTTTGGCAATACACAGACAATTGTACTAATATGTACAGTAGATCAACTCTCTGCTTATGTAATACAATGCAACACTTGCAAACTTTGGTAGTATGTGGATAACACCCTGGGAATGGTGGCAGTATGTGGATAACACCCTGGGAATGGTGGCAGTATGTGGATAGCACTCTGGGAATTGTGGCAGTATGTGGATAACACTCTGGGAATTGTGGCAGTATGTAGATAACACTCTGGAAATTGTGGCAGTATGTGGATAACACTCTGGGAATTGTGGCAGTATGTGGATAACAATTTGGGAGTTGTGGCAGTATGTGGATAACACTCTGGGAATTGTGGCAGTATGTAGAGAACACACTGGGAATTGTCGTAGTATGTGGATAACACTCTGGGAATTGTGGCAGTATGTGGATAACACTCTGGGAATTGTGCCAGTATGTAGATAACACTCTGGAAATTGTGGCAGTATGTGGATAACACTCTGGGAATTGTGGCGGTATGTAGATAACACTCTGGGAATTGTGGGGGTATGTGGATAACAATTTGGGAATTGTGGTAGTATGTGGATAACACTTTGGGAATTGTGGTAGTATGTGGATAACACTCTGGGAATTGTGGCAGTATGTGGATAACACTCTGGGAATTGTGGCGGTATGTGGGTAACATTCTGGGAATTGTGGTGGTATGTGGATAACACTTTGGGAATTGTGGCAGTATGTAGATAACACTTTGGGAATTGTGGTAGTATGTGGATAACACTTTGGGAATTGTGGTAGTATGTTGATAACACTTTGGGAATTGTGGAAGTATGTGGATAACACTCTGGGAATTGTGGCAGTATGTGGATAACACTTTTGGAATTGTGGCAGTATGTGGATAACACTTTGGGAATTGTGGCAGTATGTGGATAACACTTTGGGAATTGTGGCAGTATGTGGATAACACTCTGGAAATGGTGGCAGTATGTGGATAACACTCTGGGAATTGTGGTAGTATGTGGATAACACTTTGGGAATTGTGGCCGTATGTGGATAACACTTTGGGAATTGTGGCAGTATGTAGATAACACTTTGGGAATTGTGGTCGTATGTGGATAACACTCTGGAAATTGTGGCAATATGTGGATAACACTCTGGAAATTGTGGCAGTATGTGGATAACACTTTGGGAATTGTGGTAGTATGTGGATAACACTCTGGGAATTGTGGCAGTATGTGGATAACACTTTGGGAATTGTGGTAGTATGTGGATAACACTTTGGGAATATGGCAAGTGGATGCATAACGAAGGGTTAATTGTGGCAGTATGTGGATAACACTCTGGAAATTGTGGCAGTATGTGGATAACACTTTGGGAATTGTGGTAGTATGTGGATAACACTCTGGGAATTGTGGCAGTATGTGGATAACACTCTGGGAATTGTGGCAGTATGTGGATAACACTTTGGGAATTGTGGCAGTATGTGGATAACAATTGGGGCTTGGGGCAGAGTTGTGGATGGCCTTGTATGTTGTTGTTAGTATTAAGAATTTTTTTTTCGGGTAAGCGAAAGCCAGAAGAGGGGCGGTGGCCACCAGAGTTTATGTCTCATCATGCTTTTGTATATGTAATATTTAGTATTGTGCTTCTGTCTTGTTTAGGGGTTACTTGTACATTTCCTCCATAATGCACCAGCTTGGGTCAGTAAATATTCCTTGAGCTTCCCTCTACTGCTCACAGATCACGGATCCTTTACACAAACACCCCCATGCAAAAGGCTCTGAAATGAAAACTAAACTTCTAGTCCTTCTAACTGGAGTTGTAGGCCTTTCATATACTATTCTGTCTGCCAAAGTCCACTCAGACCTGAAATACCAAGGGTGGGTGTCGTAACACTTAAAATGTAGTTATTTTTTATCAGGAGATAGCTAGAGAGGTGCAGATGTTTCCTAAAATGTACATCTAATTTATTAAAGCATTTTTTTCCGCTTGGCTGGCTTATCTTTTGGGTTGTGTTTGGAAGAAACATTGTGAATGTACTTTATTGCTAGGAAGATCTGAAATATTTTGAATCTATGTACCAAAACCAGTGTTAGTCACCTTTATTAATCTCCCGTTGTGTTATCTGGCCCTTTATAGCAGTTTTTGTGGATTCCACATGTTTGTCATAACAAATCATCCACCAGCTTGAGTCTGTGCACAGTTTCAGAGTCCAATTTCTTCTTTTCTCGCCGGTGAATAGAAAGAGATTAGGACAAGATTTTGGCTTTTATATAGAAATGGGTAATAGGTGATTTATGGGAAATAATTTGCAGAAATGTGAGTAGAATTGTTATCAGGTTATCAAGTTTTTATCACATTCCAGTACACTTTGCAGGGCAGAGAAGAGCAAGATAAACTCTCTATTGAACATGGTACCATCCTTCAGTTTTCAAGTTCAAACGGAGAGCGTAATAGAATAGGCAGATGCACTGGAATACCAGAAATGTTTATGGGACACTTGAAAAGTAGAAGGTATTACACAAGCTGACCTACCACACATGATTCCAGTACTTCCTTGGTGGTTAAATCACTATGGGGGACTAAACAATTCGCCAAGCCATTTGCCCTGTGAATCTCAGTGAACACTCATTTTGTATGAATAGATGCAAACTTTCTTTATATACGATGAATGTGATTTAATGTAATACTGCTTTATGTCTTAAAGATGGAGCTGACAAGCATAGAAAATAAGCCTCCGAAACCGCATACTCAAACTGGAGAACAAGCGGCGGCCATATGTTGGAGTAGATCTTGGTATACACCAAGATGGCGCCGCCATCTTGGTGTATACCAAGATCTACTCCAAAATGGCAGCGCGCATTCGCAGAATGCCATCCCTCGTTCAGCGTGTGACGTCACTGTCATGTGACATCATACACTCCCCCTCCAAGATAGCGGCGAGCATGCGCAGAACAGTTCAGAAAACGACTTAATGTATGCCTGAATATTGTTTTAGTATATTTGGGCATATATTAAATTTGTTATTTTCGATTCGGACTGATTTACATTGATTTGCAGGTTCATCTGAATCCGAATGTCTAGCGAATAGCTCTGTGAATTGTTTATAAATAGACCCCTTTGTAATAACTAGCGTAGTGCTGTACATTGATGAGGAACTAGCATATTGAATAAAAAAAGGCAGTTTGAAGCAATACTGTACAAATGCTGATTTTACGCTATAAAATTTTAGATGATGTCATATATGAAAAGAGATAACAAGAATAAAGTTAATTTTTTAAAGTTAAATTATTATGCATTGCAATGGAGCTGTGGTGCGGAGATGTATGAAGACTTCCGATGAGCTCTGGTACACCTCTCTGTTTCACAAATGTTAGGAGGCCAGAACCAGCTCATGCGTCCGGGGTTCTGCACGAGCACCTGTGCATGAGCACGTATGTGGGCATAGATTGGCTCATAGAACTGTGCACTGCTGCGCGCCTCTGCACGTTTCACAGCGTGCGCACATGCCTGTTGCAGACCTTGGCACCAAACAGGCTATTTAGGGCTGTGACGTTCTAGCCTCCTACTCTGACTTGTCTTCAGCCGTTCTCTGCACCTGTACACTGCCTCCTGCATCTCAATTTGATCTCTTCTAACCGACTTGGCTTGTTTGACCTTCCCTCTGCGCTTTTGAATTCCTTGACCTTGGCTCACCTCTGACCATGCTCCTGTCTTCTGCTTTGCACTTCGCTGCCCGCAAGTTGCTGACCGGGCCTGTCTCCGCCTACGTCATGCCTGCTGTTCCTATACCTTGCTGCCAGACCGTTGCTGACCTGGCTAGCCTTGGACTTTGCTACATACCGGCACTCATGCCACTCTTGTTCTTGCACACCTGTAGGGCCTGCTCAGAGTTCTCCTATACGTGCCAAAAACTGCCCTTCCAAGGGAAAAAAAGAAAAGCAAACCATGGCACTGATATAAACCATGAAAAAATGTCATATATTGCAGCTTACCAGTCCTTAGATGTGGTGGATGCATTAGTTTTTTTCAGGCTAAAACATTTTCTAAAAGGACAGAAAATACCTGTTGTTCTTGGCAGAAATCCCTTGTCCTTGGATGCAACGAAGAGAGAAGGACATGTTTGCAGTCCATATCAAGAGAGCAGCCTAGAGTGACAACACCTCTATAAATACAATATGGTGGTTTAGTGTTGTCACCCTAGGACAAGAAAGTGTGTTACTGACAGGATCACTAGGTGAAAATAGAGGGGGAAAAAGCCTGAAAAAGAAAACTAATGCTGCCACCACTTCTTAACCCATGTGCTCACTGTCACTGGGAGAACAGGTGCGAAATCCTGTGTGTTCCCACACTGCACAAAGATGCAGTGCTGTTTATTGATAATGGCACCTTAAGCACGCCTGCCAAACCACATGCGTGGTCCAAATGAATTACAGTGCACTGAAATAAATGGGCTGCCCAAATGCGCTGCATCATAACCCGCATAAAATGCATACAGGTGAAACTCGAATAATTAGAATATCGTGCAAAGTTCATTTATTTCACTAATGCAACTTAAAAGGTGAAACTAATATATGAGAGAGACTCATTACATGCAAAGCAAGATAGTTCAAGCCGTGATTTGTCATAATTGTGATGATTATGGCTTACAGCTCATGAAAACCCCAAGAACCCCAAATCCACAACCTCAAAAAAGTAGATTATTACATGCAATCAATAAAACAAGGATTGTACATAGAACAATATCGGACCTCTGAAAAGTACAAGCATGCATATGTACTCAGTACTTGGTTTGGGCCCCTTTTGCAGCACTTACTGCAATTACTTTTGCACGATATTCTAATTATTCGAGTTTCACCTGTATACCTCAGCCATGCTGTTGCACACGCACAGGTGTGAACCAGGGTATGAGGAAGTAACCTGCAATATATCACTGTTTTTTGGCTTTGCATATGCTTTATATAAGCCTATTATTGTCCATGGGTACTTTTCTAATAATGCCAATCAAAAGTAAGAATGACATAGATAAGGGCAGACAATGATCAATACTGTTTTGTTGCTGTTGCTTGTTGATTGATGGCTCCATGCTTTTATATGATTAAGAAATATCCTATCATTTCATGCTTGATGTGCTCTGTCAGTCTTTTCACCAGACCAGTAAATCAGTCATTCAGTAATGAGCATGTGTTGCAGTAGCTGTGCTGGTGGAAAGACTTTCTAAAATGAAGGTGAGCTGATCATGGCTTTCATAGACGGCCCATCTGTAAGCACTTACCTCGACTTTTCAGGATTTATTGCCTTGCTAAATATAAAAATACCTGCAACATCTGTACAGCACATTTCCCTGTATACAGAGGTGACACCAGGTTGGCTGTGCGAGGGGATCTCAATCTCAGTGAATTGCTATATCAACATTGAATTCCAACCAAACCTTTTTTTTTTTTTAGCTCTAGAGACACGTGTGGAAGGGTTAAAATATTGCAGTTTTTATTGCTGTGTCCATTGGGGATATTTCATATCATATGTGTTCACTAAGGCAAGAATTGAAGGGAAATCTCCTAAATGGCAAGACCCAAAGATGTAATAGTATATTTTTAGGTAAAGCTGTGCGCCAGTCAAGTATAAAAACACCAGTTACATACCACTACGTGTATTTTATATACAACTTGTATAGTGTAAGTACATGAATTTCACTTGGTGTCTGTCTTGTACCTGGTATAAGTCTGAAGTGATGAGGGGGGTGGGCTTTTCTTGCAGCCTTTGTCTGAGCACTCCTGATAGTGGAATAGGAGGTGGAAGGACAGACAAGGTACCGGCAAGTGACCACCAGGGAAGGATGCAGGAAACTCAGCACCGCAACTGAAAGTAGCCAAGCCGTGTCAGTAACTAGTGGGCGGTGCAACAAAGAATCAGAAGACAGGAGCTGGGTAAGAGCCGTGTGGGCAAAGCAGTATCAAATCAGCAGACATAAGCGGTGGTAAAATAACAAGACAGAGTCAAGGGCAGGTGGAGTTCAGCTGAGTCAGAGGGTCAAGCCAGGTCAAACACAGGAACAAAATCAGGGATCAGATACTCTAATACAGGACACTAGCTAAAGATCTCTCAGCATTGAGCATATGCAGGGTACATATTTAACTAGGCTGTTTGGCGCCATGGCTAGGAATGGAAGTGTGCACCCCATCCTGCGTGCGCTCACATACCAGTGTGTCTTTGTCCATGCAAAAGCGCAGTAGTATGTGTGATGTTGACACCATAGCACCTCATGCTGTATGTGCCCGCAAAAGAATCTGACATCTTCACTTTCCTAGACTGCTGTACAAAGAATTTTGCGGGCGCCTCATGCATGTATGCGCCGGCAATATCTTAGTCCAGCATACTAGTATAGGGAAGAGCACCATTAAGGACCCATCAGGTATGCTGGATGCACATATGCTGACAGCAGTAAAAAATAGAATGATGACTCAACAATGTGCTGGTTCTTGTCAACGGCCGTGCTTGCAACATGTAAGGTGATTTTTTAAATAAAATAAAACAGTTTTGGGTATAGATTGCACTCTGGAGTGAGATAAATCATTTTAGGTCCCTCCAGCAGTCCCATAAGGCATTGCAAGACACTGACAGCTGCAGGCGTGACTCCTAGAGGCAGATGCATGATGCAACTTGTAGTTTTACCAAAGCTACCCTGCCTTAGATGGATGAAGCCTAGAAGCAAGATGCTCCCCGAGACCAGGAGTATTAGGGTCAAGGACTGGATACAACCCCTGAGCAGTTGGGAAAGTTAAGCTGTCCATACACTGGTATACTTTTGTTCAATTAAATTTGTTATTTGGAAAGTTCATTTGGCTTTCTAACAGTTATTGGGGTGAAATCAACGACCTCTTTGAACCAAAGTGACATGAAAATCAAAGAAGCAGGAAGGAAAATTGTTCTCTGAGGAATAAAATTTAAACATTGAATGAGGTTTTCGTTCTGGAAATGTCATTCATTTCCCAAATTGAATTCCAAAACTAATCTGCCATCAGAGATCTTGATAATCATTTTTCAAGTCTCTGATGGCATTATCGAATGTTCGAACGAGATTTTTTGTATGAACTTTGAGATGAAAATCTAGGAGGGTATGACCAGCTTTAGGGTGAGATTTCTCAATTCTGGAAGGGGCGGTTCTTTACTAGCAAAATAAGATTCAGAATTGTCGATCGGTGCTCATTCTTGTGATTGTAGCTGGAGTTTGTTGGGTTCTTTGTCACAATTATTAGATGTGAGTAAAATGTACTGGAACATAACTGCTGGCTGAAGAGGATGTTCTGTTTATTGCATGTTTGTCTACAAATAGATTATGATATTCAGCCACTATTGCTAAAGACCACATACAGATTATTGCCAAGCCCAACATTTCATGACTTGACACAATTCCTTCTGCTCTCTAATACCAAGCTTGCCAAAGGGTGCTGAAGAAGTTTATAGAGACCCAGTCACCAACTTAAAAAAAATGCAGGTCGTCCAGAGAAATTTGACCAATCCAGAAATAGCCGATTCCCGAGCAAAGCTACGGATCCCACCACCACAAACACACACACACCACGTTATAGCCCTCTCCTCTTCTGGGAGTGTCTACTTACCGTCTGTACTGGCCCATCTCCTCCACCCTACCTACATAATCTTTTATGTAGGCTGCAGGAGGAGGAGCAAAGGGGAATGCTTGACATCACATCCAGGATGGAGACACCCAACAGTAGTCTCAGGACTTTTGGATGGCTGCACAAGGGAGACTTTGCAAGTAAATAACATGCATAAAATATCTTAAATGCTTATACAATCTGATGGGAAGACTGTTGTAGACTGGTGACAGGGTCTCTTTAACCGCTTCACGAACCTGGACAAATGTCCTATGTACTGCCCTGAGATGGTGAAAACAAGCTCATGGCTGCAAGAGCAGCCCAATCACCTGCCCAATGCTATCACATAATGAGCTTGTTAGCCCTCTTGTAACAGCAATAAAGTTAAGTAAAAAAAAACCCAAAGGCTTAAAATAAATCAAATATAATAAAATAACTAAAAGCATTTAAAAGTACCCACATTGTCCCGCGCACACATACGGACATAAAGAGGTGTATTGGAGTGAGAGAAATAATTCTAGATCCCTAATTTATGGTTAACTGGTTGAGCTGTAACAGCATTTAAATAGTCTCCTACTGATATTTTTGGGTACCGTAATTTTTACCCGTGGCCACAGGCAGTTTCGAGGCTTGACATGTTTAGTATCTATTTACTCGACACAACTTCATCTTCATATATTTTGCCAAAAAATGGGAATTATATTGTGCTAGTGTGCACTAAAATTAATTTTAGTGTAGTTGTAGATAAAACATATGTTTTGCGGTTTTAGATAATTTTCTAGACAAATATGGAGATTTTTAACAAAAAAAAGCCAACAATTTAATAAATTGCTCCAGTAGCAAAGTGGTTAAAGTGTATCTAAATCCCAAAACAAAAATGTTATATACGGCAGCTTACAAATCCTTTGATGTGGCAGTTGCATTAGCTTCCTTGCTTTTTTAGGCTTTTTCCCCCCCTTTATTTTCACCTGGTGGTCCAGCCAGTAAATCTGTCATTGGTAAATTGTTTGTCACATGCAACTGTTTATCAAATCTATTTTCCACAAAATAGATACCAAAAGTAAATAGATACCAAACATGTCAAACCTCAAAACTGCCTGTGGCCACGGTGAAAAATTACGGTACAGAAAAATATCAATAGGCGACTATTTAAATTTCTTTTGTTTAAAACTCGGTGTACCTGCTTGCATTCTATCACATACGTCTTCACCATGAAGTGTCTCTTGATAAGTAATTTCCCTTTAAACTCTCTTATGACGGCCCTTTTTCCTTCCCAGCAGTTTGGTTAACCACCTGCGGACCAGCCACTGTATTAAATGGCCTGTCTGCTGGCGCATTGTTCCAGGCAGGCCCGGATTTCCCACAAGGCCACCGAGGCCCAGCCTCGGGGCGGCAGCGGTGACCTTGTGGGGAAGTTGCGGGCGCCGGTGTGAGGCCAATCACGTCGCGGCAGTCCGCAACTCCTCCCCCCAGCTGTCAGATATAGGGCGCGAGGTATGAATCCACCGGTGTCAATCCACATTAACAGGATGCAGGTGGATTCATACCTTGCCGTCTACCTTGCTATCACACAGGGGCTTGTTATCTCCTGTGTGATAGCAATAAAGTTAGGACTGGTTGCCATTCACAATTGATGGGGACAGGGGGTTGGAGGCGCGGGGGGGGTATTGTGGAACCTGGCCTTGGGGCAGCAAAAAGAGTAAATCCGGCCCTGGTTCTAGGGGGACGTCCCTGTATTGCCCTCCAGTGGCAGTGGCCACTTCATTTGCTATCATTAGACAGTGGAAAGCCCCATCTTTACACACAGAGCTGATCAGACAGGCTCTGGGTCCTGTGATAACGAATCACAGCGCTCACATGGCAATGTTTACATTGCCAAGCCCTCCCCTTCCTCTTACATCAGGGGATGTAGGCAGGGGAGAGTAAAGTCAGTCATGAATGGAAGAGTCATACATTCATTACTTACTAGTGACAACAAGCTGCAGTAGCAGAAAAAGAAGTTTCAAATCATTTTAACCCCCCCCACGCCACCCCTTATATTATCCCTTTCACCTCCCTTATCCTGCACATCCATTAACATTTAACCTGCCTTATCGTACATATCACATACATTAACCCCCTCACATCCATCTTCCCACTGTATGTGACCTGTACATTAACCCCTTCAACTCCACCTCCGTCTTTCTATGACCTGTACATATATTGTGTCTTGTGCATTATTCCTAAGCTCCATGTTTTAACCCCCTCAATATCGGCATATTTCTTCATTTCCAAAAAAGTGCGGCAAAAAAAAAAAATCAGATCACTTTGAAGTGTCTACTTTACAAAAAGTATTTCTGGGATTTTTGTACTGTCATGACCTTTTTATTTGCTATTATTTATAAATGGAAATAAGAGAAACAGGCTTTTTTTTTGTTGGTCTTTTGTACTTTATACAGTAAAACAATAACAAAAAAAACTGCGGTTATGTAATGCCACTAAAAGAAAGCTCTATTTGTCCCACAAAATGACATTAAATAATATTTTTTTCAGTGTTGTGTCTCTGCCAAACTTTCACAGCGCTGAAAACTGAAAAATGTCCTGATGATGAAGGGGGTGTAACATGCGGTACTGAAGTGGTTAAGGGATAGTAAAAGAGGTCAGGTGTGGTGACACAGAATGGAAACATCACAGATTATTCCAGATACATGCTGGTGGCACAAAAAGATGCAACCAAGACCACTGATGTCATTTATGAAACTTTAATATTGGCCACAATTATATTTCATGATTGAATGTATCCATCTCTCGCCTTGACTACTGTGATTCCCTCCTTGTTGGCCTACCACTAAGCAGGCTATCCCTCCTTCAGTCTATCATGAATGCTACTGACAGACTCATCCACCTTACCAACCGTTCAGTGTCTGCCGCCCCTCTCTGCCAATCCCTCCACTGGCTCGCAATTGCCCAACAAAAAAAATTCAAAATACTAACAACATACAAAGCCATCTACAACTCCGCCCCAACCTACATCACTGACCTCATCTCAAAATATCACCCAAATCGCCCCCTTCGCTCCTCTCAAGACCTCCTGCTCTCTAATTACCTCCTCCCATGCTCGCCTCCAGGACTTCTCCAGAGTGTCTCCCATCCCATGAACACCATACCCCAATCTGTCCGCCTATCTCCTACGCTGCCCACCTTTTGGGGATCTTTAAAAACTCATCTCTTCAGGGAAGCCTATCCTGCCTCAACATAACTGCCCCTTTACTTCTTACTCAATCTAAACAATTATTACCTTTTATATCACTAGCCCCTCCTACTAGATTGTAAGCTCTCACGAGCAGGGCCCTCCTAACCCTATTGTACTGAAACTGTATTGTATTGTGACTGTACTGTCTCCTCCATTTTGTAAAGCGCTGCTCAAATTGTTGGCGCTATATAAATCCTGTATAATAATAATAATAATCCAGCAACGTGTATATTATGTATTGGTAATTGTATACATCTCTGTTGTGTGAAGTCAATATTTTATAAGCCAGCATTTCACTTTCTTTTCTATCCTCCAACAGGGAGAGAGGTGAATGGTTCCTGGTTGCCTGTATCACATATGCTGGCTTAAATGGATAAACTCAATACATTTTAATACTGTCCCTACACTAATGTCTGTGTGCTGCGAAGCCTGTCAGCAGATTTCTTATTTCTATAGAGCTGTCCCACAGACAAATATTCATTTAGAAATGTTTACCTTGTTTTCTCTACTTGGAGCCTTATCAGATCACCCAAGACTGTCATCAGCAAGTATTAATCGAATGTTTTCTCAGCGGAGAATTCTAATAAAGTGTAAAGTATACAGCTTTAACCCCAGATAAAAAGAGGAGAGGCAATTGTCTTCCAAGCCATCTGTTCCCCATATGTGCTCCAACCAACTAAAGTCTTCTTCACCTCCATCCATATCGTGTTTTATTTATTTTTTATACACATTATGATTTTTATGGTGATGTTACATCACTCTTGCAAAACTCGAAATGCGTGCGGTGGATATCGGATAGCAGAGCAAAAGTCAACACGCTCTATGACACGTCTTCAGGTTACTCGACAGAAATTAAAAAAAATAAAAGAGGATGAAAAATAAAAAAAAAGTCGGGGCCGCAAAGATACACGTTACATGTTTTGCATTCTGTGAATCATTCTTGGCTGCCGGATCAGATAAAGCTCTTGTAATTTCTTTAATATTGTTCAAATAATAGAGAGAAAGAAGAGATAGTTGGGAAGAGCTATAAATAACCAAAATGAAACACATTTACTTGGGCCGATCTTTTCACATAACCTTGTTTAGCTGTTGACTTTAACATAAAACATCTGTCTCGCTTCGAATGGCGCAGAGACGGAATAAATAAATACGAAGCGGGCAGATAACATTTCCAGAGATGCTCGTTTCAGTACATCAAATGAGGTCTAGGTGTGTATTTAGAAGCCTGTATATTGTAATATGATAACAATGTGGTGAGAGAGGGCACAGATCTATTTTATGGACTTTTTTCACACGAAACAAAATATAAAAAACAGTAAAAAAAATCTCAGCATAATCCATGATACATAGTAGGTGAGGTTGAATAAAGTCACAGGTCCGTCCAGTTCAACGTGTGTGTGTGTGTGGTTGTATACCTCTATTCCTTCCTCTTATAGTTCCCATATTCCTGTATATTCAGTGAATTGAGAAACCCATCTAAGGGTTCTTTCAATATATTAATACTATTGGCAGATACCACTGATTGTGGAATGGAATTCCACATTTTTATTATTCTCACAGTAGCAAAAATGAGTTTAATAGTTGCATTATTTAAATTAACAAACAAGGACAATCTTTAAAGAGAAGCTGTCACCATGCCCATGCATTAGAGGCAATGGGGTTGATGTACTTTAAATTGTTCACTTTGCCAGGAAATTTTCCCTTAGCTTAGTAAATGTGGTGAAAATTCACTTTGCAAAGAATACCCAATCATATGCAAGGGAAAAAAAACCCAGTATTTTTGTTTGCACATGATTGGGTAATGGTAGTCAGCAGAGCTTCACCTCATTCGATAAGCTAAGGGGAAAATTATCTTGCAAAGTGAACAACCTATTTCCCTTTGGTAAATCAATTCCACAGTTTCCAAATGATGCATAGGATATATGTACAGCTACTCCTATATTACATAGTTGGTCAGGTTGAAAAAATAAACATGTCTATCGAGTTCAACCAATAGAGATATGAAAAAAAAAAATAGACTGACTTACAGACAATGGCAATTCACAATTTAAAAAAAACAAACCTTTAATTGTAGTAAAGGAATGGATCCAGCCAATTGATAAATCCAGCTACAAGTCCCAGCATGCACCACCTATAGCACTTCATGACTTCCCGCATGCAAACATACTACTGTATATGTTGACATAAAGAAGGCTATTTGTAAATAAGTTGAATGTAAGTTCGATTCACATTTACTTTTTTCTCAGGAACTACGGAACGGTAATCTAGAATCAATAAACAGTATTATGAAATAATGAAATAAGGATATTTTACAAAATCCCGAGGAGCATCATATGAGGAAAATAACGTATGTTGTAAGTTTCAAAAATGATGTGCAATTTATTATGTGTAATCCCAGCGATTGTGAGATATAATAAAGGGGGAGAGGACAAGATTTGAATTGTAAGCACTTATTTACAAAAACGTCTACAAACCATGTAAAGCCAGCAATTATTTTGCAACATGAACAAAATGAAACATGAATTTAAATTTTTATTGTTATTTTATCATCACCCAAAATTACTACAATCTCTGCTATGCACAATAGACACTTTATAGAAACAGTTAATACCAGTCCAATGTAGGATTGCCACCTATCCAGGATTGACCTGGACAGTCCGGGTTTTGAACCCTGTGTCCAGGTTTCATGGCAGCAGAAACCCGGACACAAGATGTCAGGCAAACAGGGGCAACCAAAATTAAGATGGGGGCTACTGGCACCCCACTGCAAATAGCCTTGACTGTGATATTTACATATAAATGGGTGGCACTATTTAAATATGAATACGTGTTCTGGTTTCGCTTGAAGAAAAGCTGGCAATCCTAGTCCAATGTAGTATTTTAACCCCTTCCCACTATAATATGCATATCATTGTTCCCCAAAATGGGAATATGATAATATGTTAAACTTCTTCCTTTTGCGAGCCTCTAACCCAAACATTGTGGCTCTCAATGCCAGATGTCACCAAAAGCTTTATACCCTAGCTGACAATCAGGATCCAATCAGAGTGGTTCCTGATTAAGTGATCACTATGTCAGCTATGATAAAGTAACACATACAGACTGCAGGCTTCACTAACAAAATAGGCCTTAATCCTGCAAATCCCTCTGCAGCTTGAAGGTGGCAGTGTTTATCTGTTTATTACTATAATTGTCAGGTATGATAATAGTATTGAAAAGAAATGTATATATAACGGAAAATTGTATACTTACCTATCGGTAATTTTCCTTTCCTGATGCCAGTACATGAGTGCCCCTGACACCTTATTGCCAGCCAAAAAGTCAGTCTCTGTACTTAGGCCAAGTATGGACTGCCCTGGCCAGTAAGTGCTATTACTGGGCTAGTAATTGAAAGTTCATAAAGTACAACACCACTGTGTAAGGCAACAGGCAGTTCATAAAGTACATCACCACTGTGGAAGGCTTCAGACCTCCATCCTTCTCCTGTTTATTCACTGCTGCCCTGCAGGGTAAACCTGGCACAGCATCCTGCCATGTGATTGCAGGCCAAGTACTGCTTAAAGGTTGTATAATCCTTGTGATGCAATCCACTAGCTGGACGCAGGATGCTGCATGTTTAGCAGCTGTATCACGGCTTGAAGCGGACCTTACATCCCAAATTAAGCAGCTTACTGTGTCTTTGGGGAGCAGTACTGGTGATGAGTTATAATCCAGAAGTTCATGCATTTGCACTCTGAGGAGCAGTGATGGCAAAAGGCTGGAGAGTTTTACAATCCATAATATATATATATATTGTATATTGCATTATATATATAATTGTATATTTGTTTGATCTGGATTAATATTTTAAAAAAATACTTTTGAGCATTTAATACTACTTTAAGCTGTTAGTTATAGGAGGGTGATATCAGATTCTGGTATTTATTCTAAGTCAGTGTAAAAATACATTTAATTATTTTTTACAAATAAACTTGGATTAAATGGTGTTTTTATAACTGTCTGGAGTTCAGCTTTAATAACAAATTTTAGTGGCAGCATTAAATGGTTTTTGTACTTTTTAGATTTTCATCTACGCTTAAATTAAAGTAAATATGAAGAAAATCAAATAACATCGCCAAACCAGGCAATGAAATATGGTTTCATTTTGTTCAAGTAGTCAGCATTTAACTAACAACTTCCCATCTAGCCGAGCGGTGCTTATCTCTGGGAGAATTTGCCAGTCCTGAACAATGGGACCTTTTGTGGTGACTGTCTAATTTGTAAACATCTAGTAAAGTAATAGGCTGAGAACGTGAAGCTCGTTTCGCTTATGACCTGAGGTGTGCGGTGAATTTGGTCACTGATACTTTGATAGCTATTTACTGGCAGGTGTTTAAACCATCTCAGCTCCTGTAAACATTTTTTTCCTTTGCTGGGATATTACTACGAGCCATAATGGCAAAAGAAGCCGGATTGAAGATTATGAAAGAAACCATCAACATGGCGTTACCTCCAGAGCAGAGAAAATGTGTTTACGTTTCAACATAACCCCTGCTTTGTAGAAAGGGAGTCACGCAAAGTAGTTTAGACAAAGAGTGGGGTATTTTATATCTAAATCAACTGTAACCAATACTAGGGGGGAGTTATAAACAAGAGGTAGAATTCAAATTCCTGCTATGTGTTGGAGTTATAAAGATTTAAAGCGCTGGATGGAGTGGTGATAACCAGCATATGCACATGAAGATTATGGGGTCTATTTGCTAAGCTGCCGAATGATCTAGCCGTAGCTTCAACTGATCCTTCGGCTAGCTTCGGCCCCAGGATCCCTTCGGTTCAGTAGAACCGAAGGGCTGCTGTATGGGCCATTCACAATAGCCCGTACAGCTCCCGAAGTTGGCCGAGCGGCTCAGCCGAGCCGAAGGCATATGCCTCGGCTCGACTGAGCCGCGTTGAAAGCCGCAGCTGGCCGAATGGCCGGCCGACAGCCTGCTTCTGACATCTCACGGCTGGCTCCAGCCACTTGCAGAGAGATCAGCGTCCCTGGTTACCAGTTAACCAGGGACGCTGTCATTACACAATCGATCGAGTAAACCTTTCCCTGCTCGTTTTTTTTTTCTTCTGACATCGGAGCCATTGGCTGCCGTCAGAATAAAAAAATCACCATAGGAATGCATAGCTAGATTCCTATTAGCTATTTCAATTTGGAATAGCCAATAGCAAACTAGCTTTTGTACCCGCCCACTGCTGCTGTCATTCAGCAGAGGGGGACCTGCAGTTCTCTATCAGATCCCCCTCTGGTGATTGACAGCAGCAGAACCAACCGGCCAATAGAAAACTTTTGGGCGGAGCTAGCTGTCACCCAATCGTTTTCTATTTTATTTTTTACTACTTTTTTAACTGTTTTTCTATTCTGCTTGGTACCACAGAGCTGTGAGAATAGGCCAAACAGCAGCAAGTAGCCAGATGTTGGATCGGCTGAGTCTTACTCCTTCTGCACTTTGGGTCAGCCGAACATGCTGAGCATGTTCGGCCGACCCGAAGCCACACAAAGCCACCCAATGTTCGACTGATTTCAGCCGATATACGGCTGGAGTCAGCCGTACCAGCCTGAAAAGAATAGCCGAACAGCGTTCGGCTCACTTCGCTTCGGGTCGGTTGTTCACTCGGCTGCCCTCGGCAGCTTAGTGAATAGACCCCTATGAGTTAGAATCCTTAGTTGTAACTAGAAGTGGTTAGTCACATTCAACTGGACATCTTCTATCATATTTAAGACTTTTTGCAGATAATCCAAGCATCTTCTTCAGTGCGGTTCAATCAGGGCCATCCCTATAATGATACCTCAGGCGGCATTTCATTGGGTCACATGGGGAGACTTGCCACCCCCTTTCCAGCCACAGAGCCCAAGTTGCTAAGAGCTTTTAGCAACCTGTAACAATCTGGCCATCATCCCACCCAGCTCACTGACATCGCTAGTTGCCAGGAGCTGAGCGGGATGCTCTAGCTCAGGGGCACCCACCATTTTTCGTCTGGAAATCTACTTTTCAAATGACGAGCTCAATGAGATCTACCAATGAAAAAACACCTGCATTCAGGGACAGGAGGGGGCATAGCAGTGCATTGAAGTCAATGGCACCACGGCCAGGTACCGCAGGCAGGCCCCTCACTCACAGTGCAATCGCCTGCACCCGAAACCCAGGCACATTAGTCCAGTGCAATCCGCAAAAATGCTGCAAGCACTATTTTTGCAGATCGCACTGGACTGGAATGCAGGCACTAATGTGCCTGCGTTCCGGGTGTGGGCGATCGCACTGTGGGCGGGGGGCATGGCTGCGGTGCCATTGACTTCAATACAACCCCACACCCCCTCCTGCACCTGAACGCAGGGAGTCGGCCGGCTTACATTCCAATGTGTCCTGGAGGCCCCGGCGTCCTGTCCTCCCGTGGTGCTCGTGTGGCCGACGTTGCACATGGGGAGAGGTGTCCTGCCCCTTTCCATTTGCAGCGTCTGACACATTCAGCAGCACAAGCACCGCGGGAGCATAGCTGTAGCCAGCTCCTTTTGCGCCCAAGGCAAGAAAAAAAATGTGCCCCCAACAGGCGTGTGACGTCACGCAGTGCCCTGCCTCCAGGATTTTTTTTATTTTTTGCTATTTTTATTTTTTATTACATTTTTTTTTTTTACTCTTGGGGGTGGGGGGTCCTTGGGGAAATAGTAGGGGTCTAAACAGCCCCCTGATATTTCCCTTTTAAAATAGAAAAAGAAATTGAGGACACAAAGTCCTCAATCTCTTTTTCTGCAGCTTCTGTTCTAAATGAATGGAAAGCACAGAGGCTTCCCATTCATTCAGAACATATTTTACTATCATCCAGTTTCTGAATGGGGAGGAGCCTCTGTACAGAATGCTTCTCCCCATTGAGAAACTCATGAATGAACAGGAAGTGATGTAAATCCCATCGTGTCCATTCATAACTGGGGACACATAGTACTATGTGTCCTCAGTTATTTACAAACACTGGAGTGATCAGACGATCGCTCCAGTGTTTGTCCTGCACAGAGGATTGGTACATATGACTGATACCGATCCTCTGCCGCTCGGCCACGCACACGGGGGCTCGGCTCAGCTTCTCCTCTGGATCCCTCCTGCTCTTCCGGGAAGAGGCAGCAGGGGATCGGAGGACAAGTGAAAGAAGCACTTTAGCCGCGGGGGCGGCGGCAGAGCCACTGTCACAGAACTAAGGCCGAGCGGTGAGGAGAGAGAGGCGCTGTCAGAACCTGACCAAGTGTCTTTCTCTACCCACCCCCACCAGCATCGCAGCATTTCCTTCACTTCTCGGATCCCCGCTGCATACAGATGGGGAGAGCAGCGGGGAGCCAGAGAAGCCCCATCGGCGGCAGGAGAGGACATCGCGATCTACCAGTGATCACTACGGTGATCGACTGGTAGATTGCGATCGACCTTATGGGCACCCCTGCTCTAGCTGGTGTGCCACCCAGCTCCTGACAACCAGTGACATCAGTAAGTGGGGCAGGATGCCGGATAGAGGTACTGTGCACACTCCCATAGCATGAACCGCCGGCACCTTCAACCCCCCAACCTCAGGCGGCGAGGGACATACGGACGCCTGTGGGTCCAATCATCTGACCTCATGGCTCCCTTTTCACTGACAGTGGGCCGGATTGATGCCCAGACTCACAGCAAGTGAGTTGAATGATGCTTGGGGTCAATCAACGTAAAAGAAGACCAGAACTTGACCACAGGGCAACACTGGAGCACGGAGAGAGTACTGCTTAGCAAATGTTATTTTTTTTCTATATATTTGTTTTTTTTTAAAAAGGAGGTTGGATATGGGCTTTAAAGCTGCCTACACTTCCGTTCTCAAAAACTTGTTTGAATACAATATGCATTATAAGCACCATTTATATGAATTATGGTGCATTTTAGAGCCAATTTAGAGTCTGCTTTAAGCACAGCTAGAAAGCTGTGCTTAAAGCAGACCTTTACCAATATTTTTAAAATGACAACAAAGGCACCTTTAGAAATGTTTAGTGTTTAGTGATGACAATCTACAAACACATACTTCTAGGTTGTAGTTGGTTGGGGGTGTGAAGTGCTGGCATTTGTTGCTTTATACACTTTTATTCACTGTTATACTGGATTTGCTGTGAATTTCAATAAAGTCTGCAGTATTGGAATTCTCTGGATAGTGCGGTCTGTTCGTATACTAGGACATGTGACCAGGCATATCATCTCAGGGGAGGAAAATGCCTTTTCTCTGTGACCTTGTGAGATTACAGATGAGATTTCCCAGCAATGCTCTGCTGATGACAAGACATTCCCAGTGCGCGTTGCTTTGGGAAACTGAAGTCATTTTGCCCTTTCAAAGCAGGAAGTAAATGCTCTGCAACTGTAAGCATTTCAGAATCCCAGCATTTTACACCTGACATGTCTATGTTATTATTAATCATCATACATAGAGGGATGCATTGGTAGAATTTGATTTTTTTAGTGTAAAGGTCCGCTTTAAAGGAGAACTATGGGGTCAGTGTGTTTCCCCACAGTTCTCCTTAGGGTAACGGGAGGACACAAACTAGCATCCTCCCGTTACCCTAAGCTCAGTATACCGCGAGCTAGAGCTCGCGGTATACTGAGGCGCCGCAGCCGGAGCGGATCCCGACGTAGATATTGCACTGCTGCTGTTGTGCATTGAGAGGAACAGTGCAGATGCTTCAATGCTGGTGCACCATTAAATAGTTTTTTTAGAATTTTGTTGAAATGTCACAAATGACATTTCATTCGGTTCTACAGCCACAGTGCCGTGCAGTGTGATTCTACCACATCGTACCGCTTCCACCGCAACCAGTGTAAAATGAGACAATTGAAAACAAGGCTTTTGTTCAGTGCAGCCTTGTTGCATTGGGGCTGCACTGAAAAAGGCAATAGCACACACGCATCTAGTTTTCTGGAAAAGGAACTTCTCTATGTAGCTTTGTATGCTAAAATGCATGTATTGTGCAAGCAAGTTACACTACATATCATTTCAATCTAACATGTGCGTTATGAAAATTGTAGGTATACTGCTGCAAGCAAGTTTCTTTTAATTGCAAAATATAAAAATGCATAGGTGAAAACTGTCCCTCATCAGCAATGGAACAGAGATGTCCATGCAGTTTAGGGGTAGTTTTAGGTTTGGTAAAATCCACCTAAAGAACAGAGAAAAAGCCCTTAAAAATAGTAAATCCAGATGCTGGGTGAACAGTAGCAGTTCAAATATAGTTCTAGCTCAAGAACCGGTTTTATAGATCCAGTGATTATTCCAATAGGAACCTGGTGACCAAAAAAACATCAAATAGCCGGTGTTTCTATCATCTGCTGTTATAAACTGAACCGTGCCACTAAGCCACACAGGCTTGTCTTTGCTTCACGGGCTGGTTTTTACCACATTGGTGATCTGCTCCCCAGTCTGCCCAGACACATAAACAGGTTTCAGGGTGGAGCCACTCCCTTAGGAGGCTTGGAGATCTTATAGAGGTCCGAATAAGCCAGCTTGACTCAGCTGGGCTTATTACCTCCAAGCCCAGGACCAGACTAACATAGGGGCTACTGGAGAACCAGCTCCAGGCCCGCCACTGAAAATAGGCCCAGCCAGCTCAGATCACCTTGGTATGCCCAATGGCAATCTGGGCCGGCAAGGATGAAAAAAATCAAGCAGAGGCACTCTCTAATCAGTGAGGAGGCCCCAGGAGTCAGGAGCCGCCTAATTAGAGAGCCACCTCTGCTGCTTCAAATCCGACCAAGCGACAGCATCAGGCCCATGATGCTCTTAATTCAGCCCTGTCTAAGCCTCCAGTCCTCTCGACACTTCCCCATGGAGGACAACCTTCACTATAATGCCTGAATCTGGAACATACCTCTCCACTATCCTGGCTAGACCCAGACATTTTTATCTGCCTGCTGCCACTATACTGTATAACAGTATATATATATATATATAGTGAGATAAAGAGATATATTTTACATTTCTGTCTAGGAATTGTATCCTTTACATATCCTTGAAAAAACATTGAAACTTATTTAAGTGGGCAAATTGATCATAGAGTTACAATTAAGTCAACCAGCGTATAATGACACTGCTAAATTTGGCCTGGACATCTAGGCTTCAATACTCTTTGGGCATGAAAGAGTTAAGCAAGTGACTGAACACAAATCTTGCATCAAAATGAAAAGAGAGATCTCATTAGATCCATAAATAATCTTTATAAAGAAGGCATGTAACAAGACTTCAGCTTCTACAGCAATAAAACCATTTAATAGTGCACTGGGGGAATGTATCTACACTGTAGAACAAAGAGAAAATAAAATAGTGAGACACCAAGTAAATTCATCATGAAAGTCAGTGAGCTCTTTATCAGTAGGATAATTCTGGTAGACAAGTGTGGTTTTCATCAATGCCGGGAATGGCATGGCTGCAGAGTCAAGAAACCGGCATCAGAACATTTGGATGAAACTGATGTAGATTGTAACAAGTGTGTTGTAGAAAGGTTTAATATGCATTTATTGGTGGCTTTCAGACACATATCTTAAAGTGACACTAAACTCAGGGCTTAAAAATGCATTCAAGTACCTTAAAGTAGTATTAAAGGCTGGGCGTTCTTTTCCTTAATGAATTCTCTGCATTAAGGTAAAAAACGCCCAGTACCTTTTTGACTTCCCCACTCACACTTACCAGTCAGTGCCGCTTGTCACCGCTGCCGGTCCCCGAAGCGATCCTTCCATCCGAACTTCCTGCTTGCGGGGTAAGATACTGAGGGCAGAGGAGCCATAGGCTCCTTCTGCCATCAGTCAAACTGTTTGGCGGGGAGGAGGGGCATGACTTGCAACAGTGCTGTTTGTGTCTATTGACGCACACTACCGTGGACACGGGTGAAAAAGCGCACGCACGGGTGTCTCCACAGCAGCCGCTTGGGGGGGAGGATGCGGGGTTACCTCCTTGCCTCCAGCCTGTGTTTGGACAGTGAAGAACTAACAATAGACTGATGAGGAAATCTCCCTGATCTCTGACCTCATCCACACATGTACATGCAGCCCACCAGCTTGCCCCCAAGTGCTGACCCTCTGTCTTTCAGTCTGAGTACTGTTACACAAGAGATTAAAAGAGATTAAAAGAGGCTGAAAACAAGTCAAATTAAGGTATTTATACTAGTTTATAATATATATGTCATATAAATACATACTAGTAGGGATGCACCGATAATAGTATCGATATCAGTGCTGATACTGGGCATTTTCACGAGTACTTGTGAAAATGCCCCAATACATAGCGCCAATACCAGCGCTTTCAATTTTCAAATATATACGGCTGCCTGAAGTCTCGTGCTTGCTGGGGACCTCAGGCAGCCTACTGGGGACCTTGCGGCAGCTGTCTTTAACAGTGCCACACCCACACATACAGCCCTGGAGAGCCCAGCACAGGCCAGTACAGCCCTGGAGAGCCCCACATGCAGTACCTGGTGAGATGCAAATGCAGCCCTAATGAGACCCAAATGCAGCCTTTGTCACACCCGAATGCAGCCCTGGTGCGACGCCTCACGCAGCACTGGTGACATACAAATGCAGCCCTGGAGAGCCGTAAACGCATCCCTGGTGATACCAAAATGCAGCTCTGGTGAGACGCGAATGCAGCCCCAGTGAGATCCAAACACAGCCCTGCTAAGACCCAAACGCAGCTCTGGTGAGACCCAAACGCAGCCCTGTTGAGACCCAAATGCAGCCCTGATGAGACTGCACACAGCCCTGGTGAATGCACCCAGACACACCGGTGCACTTCTGAGTGACCCTCGCAGCCCTTCTGGAGCCTGCCATACACTCCTGAGATCAGGTAAATAAACTTTTATATTGCGGCTGCCTATTGGTCTTCTCTTATTGGTGCATTTCAAACCAGGTAAGCTCTGCATGTGCTCAAATGTGGAGACCTGGATTTGGGCCTGAAGATGTCCTGCCTGTTAGAGGATGAAGCTGGCCAGAACTGGAGTGCCAGTGGAAAGAGACTCTGCGGGAATGTGAAGGTGGATCCTTAAATGATCCTGGTAACTCTCTTGGGTGAAGGCACAGAGAAGTATTTTAACCAGCTAAGGTTCCACTACATGCAGTGATACTGATCTCATTATAAAGGCCCTCTGCATTGTTTAGGTGGATGTGGCTATGGAGTCTGGTGTCTGAAGCCCTTATCCCTATTTCCTTGTAAATTACAAAGAAGAAGAAAATATTTAAAACACCTTAAAGTCACTGGCACCCAACTTGCATTTACACCCGACAACCAGAAAAGCACTTACCCCTGAGCTGAAATGCTTGCCTACCCTGACACTGGGGTTGTTTCCTGGGGTCAAAGGGATGCTGCAATATAAAAAGCCTATATCTAAGGTCATATTCCAAAAAAAAGGTGTCTAAAAGGTAATTTTGCAGCTCACAAAATGGCAACAAAAAGGTTCATTTATTGCTTTGCATTGAACAGAATTCTGCAAAGTTACACGGACACCGCTAGATTCAAATGGAAATATTTCTAACCAGCTAAAAATAATTCCGTAACAACAGAAAAGAATCTCACGTGCCAGCGATAATATTCTGCATATATTTTATTCCCGCCATCCAAGCCAATGATATCGATAACACATAGCGCCTCCATTGAGAAATAATAATAACATATTCAATGAAAGTCAATAAGCAGCCTTGCAATATGTGGTCCTCTTACAACAGGAAGAGCGAGATGGCACCGCAACTAATATCTAAAATGCTCCAAGGATCCAAAAATGAGGCCTCAAAATATGCAACAAGTATTTTAATTTCCTATGGAATGATTTTTGGCCTGGGAATTGTTGACAGTAAGTGTGCTTTGCAATTACCAAGTGCAAGAAATGGACTCGAGGGAGGATTTTACTCTGTGTGATAAAGTATCTTTTTCTGTCTTTGACTGCATCAGGGAGAGCAGATAAACATCAATCTCAAATATTAGCACAGATAACCATGTCAGCCTGCCATGTAATAAAAAGTGCACATCATCTGCCATCTCCACTTTTAGGTATTTTTTATTTTAATTTTGCTCCATTCAGTTAGTGTTCATTTAAAGAAGATGTAAACCATAACTGTATGAGAGCTAGTGTATCAAAAGCAATTGCCATTTAATTTTTAATGAACAATACTTTTCACTCTTTTTCATCCTTTCTTGCCTCTCTGTACTGCTGAGCTCCTGCAACCTCATTGTAACCACTTCCTGTCTTCATGCATACACCAGAGCAGCGTTTCTCCAACTTTTTTCAGTCACCGTACCCTTTAAAAGTATCCAACATTTCAAGGCACCCCAGTCTAAAATGTAAATGTATAAATGAAAAAAAATGATATGTGGCTCCTCCAAAATCCAAACCAGACCCATAGGGGTCTGGTATGCATTTTAAGGAGGGAGCCCATGCAAAAACACAAAAAAGGGGTCCCCCCTTTACATCAGTCTTCACAGCAGAGCCCCTCCTTTCACATCAGGAGCCCCCTCTTTCACATTAGGAGCCCTCTACTGTCACAAGGTCCCCTTTCACATCAGAGACCCCCTTTCACATTAGAGCCTCCCTTTTACATTAGAGCCCCCTTCATGGCAGAAGCATGCCTGGACCATGGAAAGGCATGACGATGTACAAAAATTTCGAAGCACTCCTGAGGAAGGCAGAAGGCACCCCAGTGCGCCATAACACCCTGGTTGAGAAAGGCTGCACTACAGTAATGGCTGCATGACATTTTTCAGGGTGGGTTTTCTAATGGTGACAACAGTGGAATATGCATGCATAATGTGTGTTGAAATGGCCACTGGTAGTGTTTGTCAGACAAGAAACCGTGACAGGGTGACAACCAGGATCACAACTGAAGACAAGGACAGAACATTGTCCCTGTATAACATGAAGTTTATAAAAAAGGACGTACAGTACATGGCAGGATCACCAGGCCTAATTTTTATAAAATATGCTGTTTTCCATATATTGAAAATAACGTTTGAATTTAAATTAACTAGACATGTAAGCTGAGGAAAAATTCGGTTCTGATATTTCATAATTTCGGGATACGGATCCGAAATTCAATTCGGTTTGGGTGTCGGACAAAATTCATATTTCGTTAGTTTTGGATGAGTTTCTGAATATTTGTTGTTGAATACCACAGAAAACCATATACAGATATGAATACTAAAGCTGAATCTCCTAGACCCGAATGGCATTTGGGTCTGGCAGCCTCAGCTTTAGTAATATATGTATATGGCTCCCAGACCTGAATGGCATTTGGTAACTCCCAAATGCAATGCGGAAATTCGGATCCCGATGCCATTTGAGTCTAGAAGCCTTAGCTTTAATATTATATGTACTGTATAAACTGTATATGGTTCCCATGTTGACGTAACAAAAATTTGCGTTCAGACCCATTCGGATGCATTAAACCGAAAAACACATCTGATTAGCCAGAAAAGTCACATGTCAGATTCAGTTCAGTTTTTTGGGAACGAAATTCAGATTAGGACACAATCTGAAGCTTTGGGATTGGGAAATTCGAATGTGTCCGAATGTCCGAATTTGGGAAAATTTGTATGAATTTTGATTCGGAACAAAACGAACCGCACATGTCTAAAATTACCATGTTAAAGTTTATATGAGATTTTAGTGACTGGGTGCACATACCCTTTAACCCCATTTGTTATTTTATTGTGATTATGATCTCCTAAAAATGCTCAATTCCCGAACAGAATGTTTGCTTTTATGTGGAATTGTTTTTTTTTAAATGATCATTTAATGGTAGAATTGTTATTTTATCTCACAAAGTGTTATGATATCACCATCTCAAATGTTTACTTCTTCTGCTCTACTTAAAGGAGAATTATGAGGCAAGTGATTTTCACTCAGCCACATAAACTGAGCCGACCTGTGACAATGAAACAGTAGATCGGGAAGTGAGCGGACACATACCGTCGCTCGCTCACTTCTCGATCTATCTCTGCAGAAAGCCGTGACACTCACGGCTCCCTGCAGGGATTCCCCCCTCCCCTGTCCGATCCTCCAGCGCTGACTGGTGGAATGGACGGGGGAGGGGGCGGGCACAGCTGGCTC
>NW_017306307.1:1964675-1974699 GCF_000935625.1 Nanorana parkeri
GGCAGATCGGAGCGGGGAGAGGGGAATCCAGTCCCTCCCCCTGTCATGGCAGAGAGCCGTGACAGGATCGAGAGGTGAGCGAACCCGGTATGTGTTCGCTCACCTCCCGATCTACTGAGCCGACCTGTGACAGTCTCATTGTCACAGGTCGGCTGGAACTATGCGGTGAGTGGAAATCACTCATCTCATAGTTCTCCTTTAAGTTAAATTTGTATGTAAGTCGGAACAGGTACATTTTTTAAGTGTAACTCCAGCCAAAAAAAAACATTTTTTTAGTTTTGGGTAGCATAGGGATAGGCAGAGCCAGCTGTCAATCCCACAGCTGGGTGGAGCTTGACAGTAATGTCGGGATCAGTTCAGGCTGCGGCGTCTCAGTATACAGCTCGCGGTATACTGAGCTTTAGGTCGCGGGAGAACGCTAGTTTGTGTTCTCCCGTGACCCTTAGGAGAACTATAGGGAAAAGCACTTACCCCATATTTTTCCTTTAATGGACACCTTATTTACAATCACAGCTATCACCAGCCTGTAGTTAGTGGGTTTTTTTTTAGAACAACTGTGGCTTTAAAACTACTTAAATCCATCCCCTCCTGGTTTAAACTGCACTACCACCCACCCCAGCTTCTTACTTATAGTGACTCTTTAGCACCTATAGAAGGGCACAAAATGATAGTCAGTAATGGGCTTAGAAAACATGACATTGCTAGTATAATAAGAATTGCATCTGAAGCATTGCATCTGAAAAACCTTGTCAGGAAGGTCAAGTGCATGGCCGTGCCCGTACCACTGCATACGGTCACAGCTGTGCGCACATCCATGAGTGTTAATACGCGTGCTTGTGCACGTGTGTGCTAGTGTGAACAAGCCTGTATGTTAGCTTGATGAGAATGCCCGCCTGCCACTAGCTTTGACTCCCTATATATAGCACAGCATAACTGAGGAGAATTAAGAAGAGTGGTCATCAGCTCCTGTGATTATTGACATGACATGTGTTTGACCCACCTTGCCTCCCAACTCTGCTGTATCTTCACCTCCTGTTACTAAACATAACTCATATTCTGACTTCACTTCCTGTCTACTGTCTTGTTACCTCTGGTGCCCATCTGTTATCAACCTTGGCCTGGACGTTGACCTCACTTCTGCATCTAAACTAGTTACTCTGCTGCCGGACTTTTGCTGACCCAGCTCATCCTGACCATATTTCTTCTTCTTGCACCTGCACGTTCCTGTGGCAGACCTGTTAACTGGTTTCCTGCACACACCTAGTACAAGCATTCCCAGCATCCCCAGCAACACAACAGTTTTTAGATTGTCTTCTGATTTTCTGCTTCGTCCTTATCCTGCTATACCCGGTTTCCAACTCCAGAAGGTATTGGACAGGAGGCGTAAGGGAAGCGGTCTTGTCAACTTGGCCTCTATCAGGTACGTGAAAAACCTCTTCATTCATCCCTCTCTGCAAGTATCTGAACAGACCTTGAATAAACACTGACTCTTTGCACTAAATGGCTAATGTCACTCTTTAAACACCTACTTCAGCAAATCCATTGCCAGAAATGCCACATTCCATACAACAGGCTGCTTGTAATTTGACTCAAGATCTTTCCATGTTTCTAGGAGATACAGTAGGTCAATTTTAAGTGCACGTGAATAACAATTGTTGGCAATCCTAATTACAAACCTAATTCTCTTGCCAAACTGCTAGAAAAACTTATATGAAGCCATATCTCCAAAGTAGAGTGGAAAGGTAGATTTTATTAACAATAAAATATTTCAATAATTTTTGTGTGGGTTGAGCTCTCAGCTTATCTCCATAAAACTAAAGCACTAATGTACTTATTTATCAGAAATTAATTTTTATCTCTTCCCAGGGTCAGCTGCAAATAAAAAAGGTCGTGCGAATGATACTCCAAGCCCTATAAACATATTGTGCAAATATCTTCATAGTGTAGAAAAGTTAGAAAAGGTTTTGTGATTGGCAAGTTAAACTATCTGTTGATGTCTTGTAGTTTATTTCAAGACATAATAGAATTCTTATGGGGCTGAATACATTGGACAATAACAACTTTGTGTAGGAGACGACTGTTTTGGATTAATGGGATACAATGTCCAGATCCTATATGCACTTTTCCCATATGTTATGTCTGTGAACATCTAGTACAAAGAAATAAATTAATTCTGTCTGTAGGATGCACATTTCATCTGAATTCGTTTTTCTCGGTTCAGAAATGATAATTAAAGCGGAAATAGTGTTCGGTCTTAAAGGACACCAGGCAACTGTGATAGCTTCACCACATATATTAATGGAAACTTTAAATTGAAAGAAATATGGAAGCTGCCATTACTAAAAATGCTAGTTCCATGACCATCTCTGGCTTTACTACTTTCAGGTTCATTTTCAATAGCATCCCAATGCACTAAAGGAGTGTACCGATGTAGCAGCGCGCAACATTGCATGATAGCACAATACCGTACATTGTGGTGCAATGTGGCGAAAAAATTAAGCATCTATGATTTGTGGTGCATCGGAGACCCAATAAAAGGAATGGGTCTCCTTAACCGAACGCATGTTAATGCACCATAGTGGACTGGATTGTTGTAATTGGGTCCTTATAATGTATCTTCCAAGAGAAAATTGTACCATTGGTTTCTGTATTCAGTTGATAACATTTTCAGCAAAGTAAAGGATCCAAACAGGAATTTTGGGCTATTATATGCACATACTGCAGCTATGTGTCCATTATACCAGAAATTACAGATTTTAAAACAGGCTAGAGCAACTTTTGTGCTTATAAACAGTGCAATGCATATATTTATATTATTTAGATGACAGCGCCTCTTTAAAAGAATACCAATGCTGTTATATTTTAGGCGTATTTCCATCTATATTCTTCTTAAAAGAACATGTTTCAATGGGTTTTATGATTGATCTCCTCACTGACGTCAGTGGTGCAGGTTGGGGAGGTCTTAACAGGTCTCAGTATTAGAACCTTCATTGTATTCTGCCCTTTCAGGGGTTTTTCATAGCTAGGCACAGTAGTTTGATTATTTTTCAGTGGTGAAGCCACTGTTTTGGCTACAGGGAACATCTGATTCCATATTTACTGGCAGTTTGTAGCTTTGAGGGTTTAAAGACTTGCTGCTAACTGAAGCATGCATTCAAGGAGGCCATACACAAGCTGTTTTATTCTCTAAGTGTAAATCTGGTTCTGCGTTATTGCGCTCAGCCTCAAGTTTACCCGTTTCCAAGGAGAAGTGAAAAGTGCACTGTACAGAGTGCCAACATCATCCTCGAAGAGGAGCGTTGCAGATAAAGGCTCAGATTGTGCAGAGCAGCATCTGTGTTTGTTTTTACAATATAATTGCATTAGCTCAAATGACATTCAGGAAGCGATGTGATGTTCAGCTATTCTTTAGACAAAAGAAAATAATTAATCTGATTAAGAAACTTGGTGAGCTAAGCCATTTGATGTAATATTTGATGTGCAATTATATAATTTGCTACCGTAGAAAGACATGCTCCTTAAGTTAATATATTCACGTCAGCCCACTGAGTATTAAAGTTGAGTAAAAAAAAAGTTGTGTTTTTTTCAATAAAATAATCAAATAAATTAAAAATAAAATGTAAAGCACCCCACATGTGCACCTAGGATGCAAGAGTATACATAAACACCAGAATGAGAAGGATAATTCTAGGCCCCTTTCATCTTCTTCATTGAGGATGAAGAGGGCGCTTCTTCAAGTTAGCACATCAATGCTTGGGTGACGTGGACACTTTCTATTGGCTGTCCATCGACAGGTTTCTCTTTGTATACAAAAGACTGCAGCAGAGATGATATTAGGCAGATCCAACTAGTCTACTGCAGCACTGGATTCACCAGTTGTCACTCCCCAGTGGTAGCGGCGAGGGACCCAGACAATTGAGTTAGGTAAGCATAAAAGAGCTTCTTAAGGTATTTCAATACACTTTGCCCGGGGATGAGCTTTAACTGCTAACAAAGTAGTATACTATATGTGGAAAGCTCAGGCTGCAAAGGCTTGGAGGTTACTGTTATCAAACGGTTAATTTTAATTCAATCTGATTTTATAATACTGGCTCAGAATTTCTTCACTTTTCCAGTGGACTGTGCAGCACTAGTATACCTAATCCCTATATCTGTCTACTTTAATCAGAGCATCAGCAGGACATGTGATATCTGTGAGAAGATCATCATTTTTTTTATTACACATACTTTGCCAAACAAAGATGTATTATGACGTTTGCTATCATCAAAGTCTTAATTTAATTTATTTCAGGTCTGAAATTCTTTGTTCTGCAGTCATTTGATATGAGAAATCGCTAGCATTTTCTGTAACTTTTTAATATTTGTTTCTGTGAGAAATGGTGTGGATTCAAGACATATGGAACAGGAAAGTGTTGCCTTTAAAACATAGCAGATGTCTACATTTTAAATGTCTTTACTTGAAGGTACAAATGCCATATTATCCTGTAAGTGCCAATGATTATCCTGAATGGGAAGTCCTGTCAGATGGATAACTATCTGCTTGTGAATGAGGGAAGGCTTCCATATCTTTGCTAGTTGCAGCCTCTGCTCCTTTTAGGACTTGTCAGATGGATAACTATCTTCTTGTGGATGAGGGAAGGCTTCCATGTCTTTGTGTCCTTTACTAGTTGTAGCCTCTGCTCCTTTTAGGACTACTCTTGTTTGACAAATTAAAGGATAGAGGCCAAACCTAAGCTAGCCATGTATGCAAAGATTTCTAGCCACCTGCATCCTAGCAAAAAGGGACGCTAGGCAGCAAGAAGCTGTATGCATCCTAGCAAAAAAGCATGCTTGGTGGATCAAGGATAGTCTGCGTTCTAGTAACGAAGGGCGCTAAGTAGCTTGTGTTGCCTGCATACTAACAACAAAGGACACTAGCTGGCTTCTTCTGCCTAATGCCCTTTGTTGCTAGGATACAGGCAGTTCCAATACAGTGCATTTGCTCTCTACGAATGTAAACGTTAGCACTAGGGATGCACCAATATTATATTGGTACTCAATACTGTTTTCCGGTATCGAGTACTGATATTTTTTTCGGAACTCGCTGATACTGAATACCGATACCGGACGTCCCATTAAGAAAACTGGGGGGCATGTAATGACTCGCTACCCAGCTTCCTGATTAGCCAGGAAACCGTCTCCATGCTCCCTCATCACCAGGCTTCCTGGTGGAGGGACTGGGAACGCGGTGTCACTATAAATTCTCCAAAATTTGAAAGTCAGTGACAGCACAGATTTAAATCATCAAAGTGGACCAGCAGAGATGCTGAGATACTTCATAAAGCCTCCCACTAGAACACAGCATAGCTTTAGAAAACATTGAAAATTCATATCAAAACATTCCAACCTACAAGCAAAGCAGGATTTTGTACAGATCCGCTAAGCCAAAGTCTGCTGATGACTGTCGTACACCTGTATTAAAACAATCTATGAACACATCAGACTGTTCAGTACATATTCAGGACTCAAAATAAATGTGGACAAAAGTGAGTTGTTGTTCCTCTCTAAGTCCACCCGCCCTAGAGATGTGTCCTGGACTACTCAATACCCCCTCCAAATACGCACCAGATCCGTTAAATATCTCGAGGTCCATCTGCCAAAACACTATTAACTTTATACCTGTCATACACAAAATCCTTCAGGAGCTACACTCTTGGAACTCTCTCCCATTGTCAGTCCTTGGCCGCTGTCATTTAATTAGAATGGTTAGCTTCCCCTGTCTTCTCTATCCCCTCCAGACCCTACCTCTCCTTCTCAAACATAAAGACGTCCAGTCACTTAATAAAGCTTTTACAACGTTTATCTGGAGGGGCAGGAAACCAAGGATAGCGCTGAAGACGCTCCAAAAGCCGAAATCACACCTGGGAGCCAATGTACCTGACCTGCGACTGTATAATTTAGCATGCCTCTCTTGTCATATACGGGACTGGACCCATAATACTAAATATTACTCTAACACTGGCCTGGAGCAGCACTTGACCCATCCTTGGTCTCTTGCAGGGATACTACACACACCTATTCATAAAATGCCGCCGTATATTAAACAAAATATTCTCCTCAGGGATACTGTAATAGCGTGGAGGGAGGTAAGAAAACTAAGCGGACTCCCGGGCATGACAAACCCCCTTATCCCCCTAACCCTAAGTGGCAAGATAAGGGTATCCAGACCTTACAAGATCTTTTAACTCCCCAAGGCACATGCAAAACACTCCATGAACTCATAGCGACTTATCAAATATCCCCCACTCACTTCCTACAATTTGGCCAGGATCCGCTTTCCTTAAATCCCCCCTTAATCTCCCCTCACATCCCGACAATAACTCCTCTTTCTCCAAACTATTAGCACATCCCACACAAAAACTCTCTCTCTCACAAGCATACTCCACCCTACGACCATACCCTGATGCCACCTCTTCTATGAGCCCATGTTTTGCCCACAAATGGGCACCTTTACTTGGGATGTCACCAGAAGACTCATATGACTTGCTCCTCAAGGGCTGGCACAATGTTTGTAAGAATGTCTGTAGCGAACAATGGAGGGAGATGCAATTTAGATTGATACATAGAGCGTCTTGCGCCTTTAACTTCGGACCCACCAACGCTCCTACAGACTGGATTCAATCTTGCCCAAAGTGTCAAGTTCCACACCCCAATCTGACCCATCTTTTTTGACACTGCCCTGACATCCAAAGGTTTTGGGAAAATGTACTTGACTACATGACACGCCTGACACCCCACACAAGGGATCTTACCCCATCTTTTTGCCTATTCCAATTGTCACATAACTCCTTGCTTGGCACCCAATCCTCACTGTCCCAATGGGAACACTTATGCCTTCTGGCCGCAAAAAAAAATCTATCATCAAAGCTTGGCTTATAGCCACACCGCCCACTTTAGCAGACTGGAAAACCCCTTTACACCAACTCATGCTTAAACTTGATACTAAACACAACTTGCATCTCACGAATAGATTCTTCAAAACTTGGACGGCATTCCTATTACATGAACTGACTAGACCTCAATTACAGGATGTGATGACACTATTCCAACATTCCAAGTGGTATCTATTGGCCAAATCGGAAAGAGCATTAGGAGGACTTGATGTTCTGTAAAATACGTATTTGATTATGCATAGATAAGTCTCTCTTTGAACAAATGGTGCGGTACACAGTTACACAGGAACCTGGGTCCCACACCATAGACTTTTTTTTTTTTTTCCTTTCACGCCCACAACCTATTCCCTCTTTCACGCCCACAACCAGGTGAAGTCCCTTCCACTAGATTGTCCCCCTTGCGGTGCACCTCATCCATTCATAACCCACTATTATGAACCTCTTTTGTACATGTTGCTCAGAGTATGTAAAAGTTACTATTATCTAACCACTCATCTCTCTTTTCTCCCCATCCCTTCCCCCTACCCTCTCCTCCCCCCCTCTCCTCCTTCCCCTTTTCTGTAACGCCCGGATGCCATCCAAAATTATACAGACAACAACTTGGGGGTAGCCCTACTTCCTTCTCCCCTCCCCTCACGTCCCCCCATCCCTCCCCCCCCCTAATTCCAAGACTTTATTACTGTTCATTGCATACAGAAATAGAGATTGTATTATTACATGCTATATGTTATGTTATTATCTGTTACAATGATGCCTATGCATTGATTGTCCATGGCTTGTATCCGCCTGGCTACTTGCCATTGTAACAAACCTTACTGTCCATAATGCATCCAGTTACCATGTTTCTTATGTAATTCAAACTCAATAAAGATGTACTTGCTTAAAAAAAAAAAAAAAAAAAAAAATCTATAGCAAATACACATATTTTAAATCTCTTTCTTGACCTGAGATCGGACTGCTAGAGCCAAACTCTATACAAAATCTATAATGTTTGCTATGATGGAGATACATTCATAATAAGTGGCTGCATTGATGTATAAGAAAATAACAATCCGTTAGACAACAAACCTAGGATACAAGGTTCAGAAGGCAGAGGATACACATTGCATCTCCTATTGGGAATATGCCGTCTCCTTAGGTATCTAAAAAATTGTAATTTCATTGAGTTTGAAGATATGTTGGTTGTCGGATTGTAAAACTTTGTCACTTGGATATATATATATATAGTTAGAAAACTTGACAATAAGGGTGGTTCTGCCAAGCATCATAAAACACTTCAACACTTCTTCCACATACCCCTCACGCTTTCGTTATGTTAAATCTGTAAACATCCTCTTCAGGGACCTGAAAAGATAGATAGCAAAATTAGCTCTTGTCTCTGTTGAAACTGTAAATGGTAATTTATGAGAGTCAGTGACCCTACTACCAGATGGGGCTTACTCTGCATAAAACTAAAGACCAGGGAAACTTTGTTAAGTATTTTTTTTTACTTGTCATCCTGTTTATTTTACTGTCGTGTAATATATTTTATGTTGTCTTGCAGTTTTTCTCTTCTTTTCATTAAAAAAAACCAAAAAAATAAATAAAATGTTAAAATATATATTTTTTTTACATCTGCAAGGGTTACCACATTTTAACACTCTGTTGCATTCCTGTCTGGGCATGGCAGCAAGTGTCACAGACATTTCTAAATGTCAAAATTTGTACAGCAGATGCGGTTAACATGTGGAGGCAGCTACCATTTGCGTGTATAAAGGGTTAACTGCTCCACTAACCTGCCTCTGTGAAGATTGCTCTGTCTGATAGTGCTTAGATTGTTGTCCTGCAAGCTGGAACCTTTCTGTACAGTGAGAGCCTGAGAATGTAATGCAGCACATGTATCATCCAAAGACAGGCATTCCCCTAATTGATGGACTACATTCTACCAACTACAGCCATCATAACCTTGACACACAGGTGTTTTGCTTCATAATAGATTATTTACAGTATGCAAGCTGTTATAAAAATGCAGGGCTGCAATTGGAAACAGATTTGCTGTGAAACTATCGGTATAAAGCAGCATCTCTAGTGGTCTCTAGTGGCTGGAAAAGCATAAATGACAGGCCTGTAAAGTGAAATCTGGTCAGGCCTCCTACTATTGCCAGTCCAGTGTGGGTATCAGAAGTGCCAAAGTATACAAACACTACAATTATCAATTTTGGATGAAAAACCCTGTTCGTTTTGATGTCCATTATGAACAGTTACTGCTTGTAAAACAAATTGAGCTGAGGAGAAAAAAAATATAAAAAGAGTGAAACTTTATCTGGTTCACAAGGGAGACCAGCCAGCAAACACTGAAACTGTTCTAACGGTAAGTCATTTTAGTTTTAAAAGTCGACTCAAATATCGACCTTTGTCAAGCCAGGTGGTGCCCGCAGGTCACACACTGATTTCATTTTAGCCGATACAGTCAAGTACGCATCCAAGACAGGGAGGAGGACTGGTTTAAAAGATGTGTGAAAGAGGCCATTTATGTAAAAATGGAGAAGCTAAGCTTGAATAGAGGTGTGGGGAAGGGGAGAGACATCTATTGTCTGCCACATACAATGCTGTTTTAACACCTCTCTGTGAGCAGGTTAATAACACCTCCTAGCTCCAATTATTCAAATGCAATCAACACCTGGTTGCCACTAACAGATTATGTTGATTGGAGCAACATTCACCATATTTATTCCCAGATCATTTTTGTACAAGTCATTCTGAATTTAGAAAGCTGGTCGGATGACAACTGAAACGTCTTCAAGAAAAATACAGCAAGTCCAGTTGCCTTGACTTATTTTTTACAGATTAATCAGAGAACGACCTGAATTTAACCTGCGTATGGCCAGCTTTAGTTATCTGTAACTTACTCCAGCCAGAGTTTAGCAAGCTCCTCAGATGTGGAATGGGTAAGTCTGCTTCCGGAAGCCTATGCTGTACAGCTTCCTCTCTCAGCTTGCTGTATCGCCAAATAGATCTAAACCTCCAAGGCTTATCTGAGTATGGTTGCTGACCATGAGAGTGTCTTAGCATTGGTACTTTGGTACATCAGGGTTCCTGTCAGTGGGTGACAA
>NW_017306307.1:1974709-1977122 GCF_000935625.1 Nanorana parkeri
GTGTACAACTTCAAGTTCGTGCGGACCTGGGTGTCCGACATGTATGTGTGGAAAAACAACAAAAATAGAGGAAGAAGCGCTACGGCCGAATGTACCATTTTTGTCTCTCCCTCATGCCAGATCACATCAACACCACTGGAAAAGCGACAACAGATACCACGAACAATTACTGATAACAACGGGCATTAAACATCATCTCCAAGCCCTTCCCATTTCCTGCACATTAGCAATCACACCCATCAATCCCCATTTGGTCGTAGTGCTTCTTCCTCTATTTTTGTTTTGGAATACCTCTCCAGCATAAACCAGGTAAGAGAAAAGGAATGCAACAAAATCAGATAAATGACTAAAAATAGTGTAGCGGACTGGGACACCATTCCATTGCCTGGATGAAAAACAAAATCCCTGAGCAGGTAGGTTGGGTTTCCTGAACGCATTTCAAGGCTTAATTTCTATTCTTATTGGAGTGTACTCTTACCATTTTCTGTGGCTGTCTGCATTTGTGTTTGTTCAACAAAATACTGTCAAACCTCAACAAAAAAGGACTAATATTTACATTTCACAACATGTGTTCAGAATAAAAAATACAAGATATGATCTTTCAGAATTCTTTCTAGCAAAAATAAATAAATAATCTTTTTCATGCACCCTGCTGAAAAAGAGAGAGAAAGAACAAGGTGGCCAACTATAAAAAATATATAAATATGATATAAAAAGGAAGTACGCTGTAAAAAAATGACTTATAGATGTTAGTCAGCCTTATAATTCTGTGCTGGGTTTCCTAACGCTGGCATATTTAGGAAACAAGTTTACTACATAAGTAAACAACAATAAATCCAATATATACTGTACTCAATTTACGTCTGAAGGCAGAGAAGGATCTGAACGTCAGAGGTGCTCTATACAACATACTGCAGACCCAGGTAAAGTGATCTCTTTGATGAAAACCATCAAAATCCATTCTGTGATACAGAAGGTGTACTATATGTGAACTACTGTAAGTGTTTATATCTTCTGTAATAAAATAAACATTCTTCTCACTATACAATGACAAGCTTGCTTTCTTTACCTTATTTCAAATATTTAGGTTGTCTTGATATTGTGACCTCACTTAAACAGATCTCTAAGCAATTCCCGCTGGGCTATATGCAAATATGCCTCTCGTATTCTGGGTAATGTCATTAAGGTGGCAGGTTTCTAGGTCTGCGTTTTACATACCGGCTTGGTTGTAACAACGTGGTGGAGACTTTTGCCCATGGTCAGGATGTTGAACAAATACAACAGAAATTCCTTATGACAGGGCCCTCTTGTTTTACCTACAAGTTTAGAGGGGTTTCCTACATTATTCATAGATTTACCAAATTCTCTTAATGCCAGCTTTATTTCACATTTGTATACTATATATAATTGCTATACAAGGCCTTTTGTAAATATAAAGGGTTTGTATGTAATGTAACTCCAGCAAATAATGTTTATATCTAAACTGAATGTTCCATTAACAAAATCATATCACCATTTCAGAAAAAAACAACCCTTTATTTAAATTTTTTTTTTTTTGTGGGGGGTCTAAAGTCTTGTAGGTGCAACATAATTACAAGACACAGTTTAAAGTGACACTAAACTCAGGAGTTAAATCTTAAAAATTCATTCAAGTACCTTAACTATTAATACAAATGTATCTTATTTGTGTATCACTCAGCTGTAGATCCTCCAATCATCTCTGAATTGGTGCTGACACTGTCCTTCCTTCTGGAGGGTGGCTACTTTTGTTCCCCATGGTCCCTGTGTGTGTTGTGAAGTAGCCACCACACCAAGCTCACTCCTGTGATTGGCTACAATCTCAATACACATTAGTAAACTAAACATGAGATTGGAGTCCATCACAGAAGTGAGCTTGCTGCGGTGACTACTTTACAACACACACAGTGACCATGGGGAACAAAAGTAGCCCCCCTCCAGAAGAAAGGACAGTGTCAGCACCAATTCAGAGATGAGTTGAGGACCTACAGCCGAGTGATACACAAATAAGATAAATTTTTGGTAATAGTTAAAGTACCTGAATAAATGTTTAAGACTTAAAGTGACATTAAAGTAAAACAAATGTCTCCCTCCCCCCCCAATGTTAATTAACCACCTGCTGTCCGGTGGTTGTAATTAAACGGCCACACAGAGGCTTCTTGAATGCGGGTGGGCGTTTTTAAACGTCCCATCCCGCCCTGCTGGTTGTAAGGTACTTAAAAAAACGTATGATCTGCCTATCTTGCATAGGCAGATCGTACTTGCGATGATCGCAAGCTGCGCCCCCCTGAGGGGCGGGCTTCCGATGACCGCAATGCCGAACGGGCAGTGTGCGCTTGCGCACACCGGCCCGTCCAGCCTTTATCTTCCGAACATGCTTCCCACCCCCCCAACA
>NW_017306307.1:1977164-2025917 GCF_000935625.1 Nanorana parkeri
AGTTTAAAGTGACACTAAACTCAGGAGTTAAATCTTAAAAATTCATTCAAGTACCTTAACTATTAATACAAATGTATCTTATTTGTGTATCACTCAGCTGTAGATCCTCCAATCATCTCTGAATTGGTGCTGACACTGTCCTTCCTTCTGGAGGGTGGCTACTTTTGTTCCCCATGGTCCCTGTGTGTGTTGTGAAGTAGCCACCACACCAAGCTCACTCCTGTGATTGGCTACAATCTCAATACACATTAGTAAACTAAACATGAGATTGGAGTCCATCACAGAAGTGAGCTTGCTGCGGTGACTACTTTACAACACACACAGTGACCATGGGGAACAAAAGTAGCCCCCCTCCAGAAGAAAGGACAGTGTCAGCACCAATTCAGAGATGAGTTGAGGACCTACAGCCGAGTGATACACAAATAAGATAAATTTTTGGTAATAGTTAAAGTACCTGAATAAATGTTTAAGACTTAAAGTGACATTAAAGTAAAACAAATGTCTCCCTCCCCCCCCAATGTTAATTAACCACCTGCTGTCCGGTGGTTGTAATTAAACGGCCACACAGAGGCTTCTTGAATGCGGGTGGGCGTTTTTAAACGTCCCATCCCGCCCTGCTGGTTGTAAGGTACTTAAAAAAACGTATGATCTGCCTATCTTGCATAGGCAGATCGTACTTGCGATGATCGCAAGCTGCGCCCCCCTGAGGGGCGGGCTTCCGATGACCGCAATGCCGAACGGGCAGTGTGCGCTTGCGCACACCGGCCCGTCCAGCTTTTATCTTACGAACATGCTACACACCCGCCGAACACGGCGGGTCTTCAAACATGTTCGTAAGTTAAAAGTCGTGCAACCTTACAGTAGTAGAGGTCGCACGGCTTCCACACACCTTACGATACTCGTACGATCGCGGGATTTCCCACGATTATCATAAGGTGTGTGGACGCCCTAAGTCAGTCAGAGCTTCCACTAGATCAGCCGCTTTGCTGAATTCAGCTAGAAGGGCCATTTGGTTACATCTTGGAATAGTGACTTAACCTCCTAGTCTAAACTATATGGGTCGTCCTTCAAAGGCACTTTGCTGGGTGGCCCTGGGTTGGATGATGTTCTGTCTAGATGATGTGAAAAGGGTAAAAGGTTCCCTGAAAAGAGAGTGCCGAAAAGCAAAAGGTTTTTCATGACTCACAGGACAAGGGCAAACAAGCCAATAAGCCTCAGGAGCAAAACAAGAAGTGCCCCTTTAACAAGTCAAAGCCTAAAGGAGGCTTGCTCTTTACTGCTCTAGAGTCTACTAACAAAGATACCAAATGATGCCAGAAAGGAGGTGGTGGGGGGCTTTTCCTATTTTGTCAGCAGTGGGAAAGGATTTCAGACAGCCAGTATGTCCTTGTAAGGAAATCAGCTAAAATTCTTGGAGTCGCCCCGCAAACTTTTTTCCAACCAGGTAAATATTCTCTTCCTGGTGTGAGAAGATTTCTTGTCCCTCAGTTGCAACTATTATGGATCTTCTCCAGTAAGGTGAAGACAAAACGTTAGCACTTAGAACCTTGAAGGTACAGGTTTCCGCACTCTTAGTATACCTGAAACTCAATTAGCAGAACCTCCTATCCGGAGGTATCTCTCAGCTTCCGAGTGAGCTACTATATCAACCTCTATGGGGCTTATCTAGGTTTCTGCCATTCGAATCAACTCAGCTGGAAGACTTTCCGGTGCTAGTCATCAAAGAAACTTATTTAACTATTGTGCCATATAGAGTGATTCCAACACCTGACCTTATGTATGTGCTGAAAGTCTTCATGCCTTTGTACAGGACATTTTATTAGCCTGTCTATGATCATCCAAGTCATCCCCAGGAGGAGGATTTCCAGTCACTGGATGTATATGTAGGTGCCTTTTTAGGTACCAGGAAGTCACTCAGGAGGTCGCCATCCCAGGTCAAGGCTTCTCTGTGTAGTGTGGTCCTCACTCTAATCTATGAGAGCCTCCATCTTGGAGCATATATAGCAAAGGAGGAATTGGGTTCAGGTACGCCTAGAGGTAGCCTATTCCTTCTTAAAGGTATAGGGACACAACAGAACCTATGTACATTACAATGGCAGCTGAAGCCCCCCAGTGTGTCCCCACACCAAATCCATGGAGTGAAACAAAATGGCAAACAGTCATCAATGCATTACTAGCCTTTAATGTAAAGTGCACATGGAAGGGCTTTACACAGTACAAACATTAAAACTTACCCAGACCACTCACCAGTGGGCCTGCAATGAAAAACAATCTACATGGTCTATCAGCGTTAAAACTGAAAAAAAAATATTTTAGTTGCACAATCGAGATAATTAACCACTTCCGGGACGCAGTACGTCTACAGACGAGGGGCCGCAGGAGTGGTTAAAACAAGAACACAGCTGCTGGAGCAGTTGTGTTCTTGGTTTCGTTTTTAACAGCCAGCGATGGCTGTTACTGTACAAGCTATCCGGCGTCTACACAGCTGCTGGATTGTTTGTAACGTGTGGCGCCGCCGTCGCTTTCCCCGGGCACCGCTGTCCCCGGGTCAGGCTTGGCGGGTCTCTTGCAACGATCAGCTCACAGCCGCTAATCTCTCTTCCCATCACTGGACCGGGAAGTGATGTATATTATATCGACCGTGCCGCAATATTGTGTTGCAGCTGGAAAAAAAAATTGCACATGCGCTTTTTTTTTAATTCGCAAAGCATTGCAATTACCACACAGTATTGTGCATCAATTGCACAGAACTGTCCAATCAACGCCCCGCAATGGTGTGAACAAGCTCCTAAAATGCATTTACCAACCATCAAAATCTGTGAGCAGAACACCTATAAAATAAAATAGCGGCAGCTTCAATGTCAAAATATGCGTTAAAATTTTTTTACATTTCCCTTACCCCTCCTCCACACAGCACCCTCAGTCTGCCCTTCTGCAGACAACCCACACATCTATGGTTAATTGGTATCCCTATAAAAAGCTGAATACATTTAGGCTGCTTATATCTAATAACCAAAGCCCTGACACGTGCAGTGCCTCGGTAATTCATTCATAGAGCGCGGCATGAAACTGGTAGGGGCCCCACACAGGACGAAAGCTACACACCGAGAGCATCATCACGCTGAGGAGACACACCTCCCCCCATAGTGACGCGGCACGCACAGACGTACGAGTGTGGTGAACGTGCAGCTACTCTGACGTCACACGTTACGTCCCACCTTCTTCTCAGTCTCCTGTGATTGGGGTGCAGGAGGTCGGTGGAGCTTCGGGTGTCATAGAGCAAGGTACGGTGAGCGGTCGGTACCGGGGTCACTATGAACGTGCGTGAGGAGGGGGCAATGATAGGAGCAGACTGCTGCACTGAGGTGCCATTATAATACCCTGCCATATACACAGGGCTGTCAGTATAATACCCTGCCATATACACAGGGGTGTCAGTATAATACACTGCCATATACACAGAGCTGTCGGTATAATACACTGCCATATACACAGGGGTGTAAGTATAATACCCTGCCATATACACAGGGGTGTCAGTATAATACACTGTCATATACGCAGAGGTGTCAGTATAATACACTGTCATATACACAGAGGTGTCAGTATAATACACTGCCATATACACAGGGGTGTCAGTATAATACCCTGCTATATACACAGAGGTGTCAGTATAATACACTGTCATATACACAGGGGTGTCAGTATAATACACTGCCATATACACAGGGGTGTCAGTATAATACACTGTCATATACACAGGGGTGTCAGTATAATACACTGTCATATACACAGGGGTGTCGGTATAATACACTGTCATATACACAGAGGTGTCGGTATAATACACTGTCATATACACAGAGGTGTCGGTATAAGACACTGCTATATACACGGTGGTGTAGGTATAATACACTGCCATATACACAGAGGTGTCAGTATAATACACTGCCATATACACAGCGATGCCAGTATAATACACTCCCATATACACAGGGGTCTCACCAGGGCTGTGCGTGGTCTCACCAGGGCTGTGCGACACCTCAGGAGGCTGTGCGGGGGCTCACCAGGGCTGTGCGACACCTCAGGGGGCTGTGCGGGGTCTCACCAGGGCTGTGCGGCACCTCAGGGGGCTGTGTGGGGTCTCGCCAGGGCTGTGCGGCACCTCAGGAGGCTGTGCACGGTCTCACCAGGGCTGTGCGGCACCTCAGAAGGCTGTGCACGGTCTCACCAGGGCGGCCTTCTGGGTCTTGCAGTGGGAAAGGGGGAGGTGGCAAGGTAGGGCGGGCCGAGGTCCCCAGCAAGCACGGGACCTTACGGCAGCCGCTCTTGTTTAAAAATGTAGAGGGCCAGTATCGGCCTTTAGTATCGGGGCATCCTCACGAGTACACACGTGGAAGTGCACAGTACCGGTACTGATACTGGTATCCATGCATCCCTAGTATAAAATTTAAAAAAATGACATGGAGTCCTTCCAAAATCTTTCCAATCGATCCACTAGATCCTTATTCGAGATGGGTGTCTGGTTTGGATTTTAAAGGGGGATCATTCTTTACATGAGTTCCATCTTCACATCAGAGTCCTTCCATCACATCAGAAGCCGTAGCTGGGCTGGTGCAAGCTTCTGTCCTTTTCTGATTGGCTCCCACCCTCCTGGATTAGTGTCATTTGTTTCCATGGTGATGACAGCCGGCCCACCTGCACCGTGGTAATGTGATGATATGCAAACATTATGAGGCACCCCCGAGGAACCTACAAGACACATCTGGGGCAACGTGGCACGCTGGTTGAGAGAGTCTGATCCTTGTCCAGTCTATATGATACTAACAATGTCTTGACAAGAGTTTTTAGTTTAAAGTTGTTGTTGTTGTTTTTTTTAAGCCCTCCCGGAGGTGTTTGTCATAATGTGTTTGTATGCACAGCATCTCAGCACATCATGAGCCTTGTAACTGATCTCCTCCAGTGCTGCTTTGTCCGCTCTCCCCTCCAACACAGATGCTGCCATCTTCTGCCGCTCTTCTTCCGGGTTCGGCATCTTCAGCCTCTTGATTGGCCGGCATGATGTAATTACTGCCCATCGTCCGTTCTCCCCTCCGACACAGATGCTGCCATCTTCTGCCGCTCTTCTTCCGGGTTCGGCATCTTCAGCCTCTTGATTGGCCGGCATGATGTAATTACTGCCCATCGTCCGCTCTCCCCTCCGACACAGATGCTGCCATCTTCTGCGGCTCTTCTTCCGGGTTCGGCATCTTCAGCCTCTTGATTGGCCGGCATGATGTAAATCCTGCCCATCGTCCGTTCTCCCCTCCGACACAGATGCTGCCATCTTCTGCGGCTTTTCTTCCGCCTCTTGATTGGCCGGGAGTTACTTCATCTTGGCATTTGTGGCTCGGTGCACAGAAAAAAATAAAATTGCTGACAGGCGGGTAGGGGAGTTTTAGTAGAAGAGACTCAAGTAGGGTATACACGGGCAGGTTTTTGAACAAACGTTTGTACAAAATATCTTGTTGGAACATTCCATGATGCCGTCACAGACTAGACAATTGTTTGACATTTCCTTTGATTTTTGTTTTTGATTTAACACCTAATTTTGGAGTTTAACTGTTAGAATTTGGTTCGATGAACTTTTTTTTTAACATGCTCCTTCAAATGTTCTCATCATTTTTGTCGAAATCGATCACCAATTGGAACGATTGGAAAGTCGAACAAACGTTCCGAAATCAATTTTGTTTGAAATTCATTCATTGTATACACCAACTGCACACAATCTCTCCTGGTATAAAAGAAGACACGCCCAGCAGCAATTTTACATCAGTCCACTTTACATCCACTTGAGCAAATGAGAGAAACGTGGAGGCTTAGGACCTGTTCACACATGCGGATTGCAGTAATGCCCTTTAATGGGGCGGCATTTTAAATGGCGTCCCAATGCAGCAAAATGCGGCCTGCACTTAATTTGTGCTGCGTTAGGTAGCACATTGAATTCTGATGCAGCACCCCAACACATGGCAATGCATGCGTTCCAGCACTAACACTGACATGAAACTCAGGAGTTAGATTTAAAAATACATTCAAGCACCTTTAACTATTAACAAAAATCTTATTTGTGTATCACTTGGCTACAGATCCTCAAATCATCTCTGAATTGGTGCTGACACTGTCCTTCCTTCTGGAGGGGTGCTACTTTTGTCCCCCATGGTCCCTGTGTGTTATAAAGTAGTCACCGCTCCAAGCTCACTCCTGTGAAGGACTACAATCTCAATACAAATGGGTAAAGTAAACGTGAGACTGTAGACATAACACAACTATAGAACTGTTATTTAAATGACCTGACTGCGCTGAGCCAATGAGAAGCGGCGCTTATCACGGTAAAATAAATTCTTTGCATTATGACAAGTAGCGTTAGTCCTTGGATTAGTAGTTTTAAAAAAAAAAATGCCCACACCCCTGATGATACGTGAAATATTTTTTACTCTTTTTGTATTTTGCAGACGAGAAAATGGCGAAGGTTTCTGACATGTTCGATGTGAACTGGGAAGGTAAATTGTTAATGTTTTTTATATCAATGAAATATTTTAGGATGCTTCTATTGCAGGGCCGGACAAATCTCAGAAGCTGGGTAGCCAATGCCCTTGAAAATGACAGCTGGCTCCTAACTTCTGATGTCCTAGTTGTTGTCAATGGATTACAGATGCCATGATTGGGATGGGAGTGGACACCGCACATGCGCCGGAGGCAGTGTACATAAATAACATTTCTACCCAAGAAGTAAATCAGATTTTTTTATGACGAAAAAGCATGCAAAATCTCTTCTACCAAAAAAACAACACTACCTGGTAGCAGGGGCGTAACTAGACAGGGCCCCATAGCAACATCTTGTATGGGGCCCTGTGATTTTTCTAGATAAGTCCACCTGATAACCCAAACAGCCCACCTGATAGACTCTCTATGGTGAGCTCTGCAGGGTCTCAGGCGGGCGGTCAAGCCCTCTTACCTGTCTGGCCAATCCTCTGTCCACCTCCTTCTCCTACGTGATTGCTTGCGGGCCCCGCCTCCTCCATCACTGGGCCCCACCTCCTTGATAGCCAGGCCAGCCTCCTCATCGCTAAGACCTGCCTCCTCGATCGCTGGGCCTGCCTCCATCACTGCCGATGACTGGCCCAGCCACCTCCCCCGAAGCTGCCGGTTGTCATCGATACAGCAGCTGTGAGGAGGTACGCGCCGCTTCATATGTGAATGGCTGCGTGTTTCTCCTCACAGCCGCCAGTGACAGCCAGCAGCCTGAAATGCCATAGCGACTCAGGCGGCCCACACAGCATCAGGCAGATGTCCTTGCCGGCCCCCCGGGGCCCCATAGTAACCGCCTGGGTCGCTATGGTGATTGTTACGCCACTGCCTGGTAGTATTTTTTTAAATTTTTAATTTTTTTTGCCCTTTAGTGTCAATTTAAAGAGAAGCAGTTATGGCAAGAATCTGTATATTCATTTTCATTTTTACCCTGCAGCATTAACCATAAAATATTTGTCCCCTTATTTATCTGTCTTATAACAAAGAAAAAGTAGAGCGTGGACACAACCGTCTAGTGCCTTGGTTCTCAACTGGTGGGTCGCTACCCTGTTTTCAGTGGGTCCCTACATGCTCCTTAGCCTCACCCTAGTGTAGCACTGTCCATTCTCACACCGAACAGCCATTCAAAATATGCTGCCCAGTAGAGCTGCAGCTAACGATTATTTTCAAAATCGATTAGTTAGCCGATTATTAAATTCGATTAATTGGATAAGAAAATAAATGTTAAAAAATGGCTCCAGTGATGGGACTACTAGTTTGTATTGAGATTGCAGTCCAGCACAGGAGCAAGCTTGGAGCAGTGGACATAAAAAAGAAGAAAAAAAAGTGTGGTGTGCAATATAGTGAAATGAAAAGTGTAAAATTATACAGCAATGAATGCAGAATGGCACCGGCTATAGAGGACTACAAAACCCAGCAATAGTACATTATACAGCACAATGCAGAATACCGCCAGCTATAATGTACTATTGCTGGGTTTTGTAGTCCTCTATAGGTGGTGGTATTCTGCATTGCTGTATAATGTATTGCTGGGTTTTGTAGTCCCCTATAGCTAGTGGTATTCGGCATTGCACCGCTGTATAATGTATTATTGCTGGGATTTGTTGTACTCTTCTATAGCTGGTGGTATTCTGCATTGCGCTGTATAATGTATTATTGCTGGGATTTGTAGACCTCTATACAGCGCAATGCAGAATACCACCAGCTATATAAGAATACAACAAATCCCAGCAATACATAATACATACAGTATATAATGTATTGCTGGGATTTGTATTCCTCTATAGCTGATGGTACATTGCTCTGTATAATATACAGCTATAGAGGAATACTAATCTCACTATCCCAGCAATACATTATAGAGCACCATGTGAGGGAAAGTGCAGGCTTACCTGAGCAGTCTTCCAGCAACTTGTTTCTGAGATGGGGCCGGTCTATCAGCGGCTGTCATCCGCCCACACCTGCTCCTCGTTACTTATTCTCCCCGCATCCCTGTGCCGATCGTGCATGGGGGCGGGCGGGGAGGAGGTGGAGCGTGGATGCAGCCTGGCAGCGGCGAGCGTGAGGTGGGGAGGAGGTGTGGCGCGCAGCGTGTGTGGAGCCGTGAACAGGGCCAACCAATCGGAAGCCGATTAAACGATGATTGAAAAAGTTGACAACTTTTTCAATAATCGATTATAATCGATTATGTCGATTAGTTGTTGCAGCCCTACTGCCCAGTGTCAGCTTAGGGTGGGGGTGGGGTGGGCTGGGGGTATGACAGCGAGGGAGCTCCATTCATAAATGCATTGCTTATAGCCCGTTGCATGTCCTATAGCGGTACTTGGACCGGAGTAACATCACATTCTGGCTCCCGGCACCTCTACAGGCGCGCATTGGGAGCTCTACAAGCATTGCACATATGGATGGAGCTCCATCACAGCACAGCAGCCCACACTGCCGTGCGTTCCATTGCAGTGCGACTTGGGTCGCGACTTAATGACCGACAAATGTGGGTCCTGAGGTGCACAGGTTGAGAACCACTGATCTAGTGCATTATTGTAGGAGAAACAATGTAATACAATCAAAGTAACGATGTTGCACTTAGAAAACACAAGTGACAACAGGCAGGATTCAAACTATGATTGATGGTTCTGTTGCTGGGGTCAGGAGAAATGATACCAATGGACTGGGAAAGCCTCATAAGAAATAAATATCTGAAAGGCAAAATAAAAGAAAGCAGATCAGCAGGCAGATTTGTGGTAGAAACTTCAGGAATGGTAGGACCACACACCTAGGAGTAAGAGTTCTCAAGATGAAGTATGCGCATGTTGTTGTTGCTAACAGCGACCTCCCATCACCATATAGATGGTGTTTTCCAGGAGTATCCTGGGTACTCAGCTCAGGAGTAACATTTACAAATGCCTTCAGGAACCTTAACTAATCACAAAAATGTAATTAACATTGGGGGAGGGAAACATTTTTTTTTACTTTAATGTCACTTTAAGTCTTAAAAATGTATTCAGGTACTTTAACTATTACCAAAAATATATCTTATTTGTGTATCACTCGGCTGTAGGTCCTCAAATCATCTCTGAATTGGTGCTGACACTGTCCTTCTTCTGAAGGGTGGCTACTTTTGTTCCCCATGGTCCCTGTGTGTGTTGTAAAGTAGCCACAACTCCAATATCACTCCTGTGATGGACTACAATCTCCATACAAATTAGTTAACTAAACATGAGATTGTAGTCCATCACGGGAGTGAGCTTGGAGCGGTGACTACTGTACATCGCACACAGGGACCATGGGGAACAAAAGTAGCCACCCTCCAGAAGGAAGGACAGTGTTAGCACCAATTCAGAGATGATTTGAGGATCTACAGCTGACTGATGCACAAATAAGATACATTTTTGTTAACAATTGGGGTATTTGAATGCATATCTAAGATGTAACTCCTGAGTGTAGTGTCATTTGCTCCCTTTTGGAACATTTGCTCTCTTTTGAGAAAAGTAGAAGAAAACAAACTGCAGCTTACATAGTATTGAGTGAGCACATGTGCATGTACATACCCACAATGCCCAGTACTGTCCATGTGTTGCTCCTGTCCACAGGATGAGATTCTCTGCACCGTGTGTAGTTTAGATTGATGGACGGTGGACAGTGCTTTCTTTGTGCACTTTGTAACATCTGTTTGTATAGAAGATGTCTTATGGCAGAGTGTCAGCATGCAGTCTAGTAACAAGTGATCTATATTAAACATTCACCATAAACATCACAACCAATAACGTTTTGTTTACTAAAGAAAATAATGCGGGGTCTTTAATTACAGTTAAGCCCGCAGACAAAAAAATAATTTTCCACAAGAGATGGAATATTCACGACCAGATAAAACAAGAGGAGAGCCAGGTTAAATAAGTGATCTGAAACGGGAGCATCCAGAAGGAAGTCTGGGAGCATTACTGTTTCTATATGGAATATCATTTTTTTTTTTTTTCCCCCTCCGGTATTTTTGTTTGAAAGAAAATCCAGTTTTAGCAAAGCTTTTAATGCCATCTTAAGTAGCGGCTGCAATTAGACATGTTTTTCTTGACTTAAGTGCCGCTTTACAGTTCATTTGTGAAACTCATCCACTCTTAAAATGAAATCATAGGGAATTGATCACCACAGTTTGCCGCACGCTCTGTCTGTTTTGCCTTGAGAAATAAAAGTAGTTTAGCGAGCCCGTAATTTACTCCTACACACCACTTTGCCCATCGCATTTGGTTGCATAGGTCACATCAGGTAACAAGTAGAAAGGACCATGTTTTCATATATTTAAAAAAAAGCATAGCAAAGCCGGTGTATCAGTCACCATACCACGGCTCCCTGATGATCTGCAGACGGATTGCTGCTTCAGTCACTTCAAAATGATCAAAATTAGATATTTTTTGTAAATTCTGTTTTAGGGCTCGTTTCCACCAGCCCGTGCGCTCATCGCACTGTCCGGTGCCCGGAACCCAAGGGATCGCATACACAAAGTCTTGCATTCTGGGGCAGGAGGGGGCGTGGCAGTGCCATTCATGTCAATGGAGACATTCCCCCCGCCTGCAGTGCGATTGGCTGCACAGGACCGCGTAGCAATACAATGCCCTGCGTTCCAGTGCATGTACTGGAACGCAGGGCATTGTTTTACCACGTGGTCCTGTGTGGCCGATCACAATGCGGACGGGAGTGTCTGCTGTGCCATTGACATGAATGGCAATGCCGACCCCCCTGCCACCCCAGAACACAAGGAGACTTTGTGTATGCGATCCCTTGCGTTTCGGGCACCGGACAGTGCAATGAGCGCACGGTCTGGTGGAAACAAGCCCTCTGGGCCAGTTTACAGCTGCATTCGGGCTGTGCCAGCCATTTGTTCCAGTGCAGCCCAAATCCAAGACAAGGCAATTTTCCTTGTCATGGGTGGTGACGGTACAACCCCATCACACTGCAGTGAGCCCAGAGAAAGTAATAAATTGTGACATTTCAATAAAGTTCCAATAACAACAACAACAAAAAAAGATGTGCGATGTGGCTAGATGGCGCAAATCAGCACCATTCGGGCACACAAGCAGGTATGCGGTTGAGCGCGACTGTTGGTGTGAACAAGTCCTTAGGGTTCAGAGCAGAGCTGTGGGAGGGACTCAGCAGGCCCCACCCACTAGAGGCTGCCTAGGGGGCGGATACGAGACCTGTCGCCCTGCACAAGGAGAGCGAGCAGCAGTGACTGGTCTGTATTACAGGAAGCTCATGCACATGGGGAAAGTGTCACACTGGATTACACCACAGATCTGGAAGAAATACACAAAGATTCAAGTAGGAATACACATGGCTCATGTATTTAGACAACATTTCAGCTTTAAAAAAAAATATTTTTTTACTCTTAATGTCCCTACTATTATATTTAATATTGCTCCTCAATGACGGGAGTTTTCTCTGCTACTCGTTCTTATTACTGAGTGCATACTGGCGGAGCAGCCTAAAATTGTAAATGTATAATACAGGATAACGGACCCACTGAAATGGTTGAAAAGCATACAAGTGAGCGACTTTACATTCTGTGGTTAAAAAGTGCTCGATCCAAAGATCTCTTTCTGACTCTCAAACTCATCATTGACTTCTAATAGCCTTATAAAGTAGAGGAAAGTGGGATGTTATCCCATTTAATCTAATCACTGTAACTAGATAAAATGTTCCAGCTCAGAGAACAAAATTTAATACAGATGGACGTTTCTTTTTTAAAACTCCAACTCTTTCATTTGTTCAAACTTTATAAAGTGTGTAACTGATGCAAAGAAGTCTCTCTTGTAACTGCTTGGCCTTTTATATTCCTCAGGCACCTATGATAGTGTGAAGGGGTACACTCTTTTTGAGTGTGTTATTTATTTTTATATATATATACTGGCTTGTATGGGATAGGGGTCAGTATGACATAAACCTCGCCTATCCTGCTGATTTCAGATTTTGTGCCCATATTATGCACAAAAATAATGTGGGCACAAATTATTACGTTGAAATCATTTTATATTGAGGAAGGGTAAAACTTGGTCTTGTACCAGGTTACAGTCCAGTGTGTATCCCACCCAAGTTCTTACAAGTCTGCCCCTTGTAAATGGGTGCTGAAGTGGCTGCGGATGGTGTTGCTTAACTACTTAAGGACCGCCCATTGTCAAAAAACGTTCTGTCCTGATCTCGTTATGCTGCAGTCCTGTTCTTGGTATCTTTTTAAACAGCAGGTGATTGCTGCTTAAATAAAAGCGATCCGGCGTCTATACAGCCGCCGGAAAGCTTGAACGATGCGGCGGAATGTTCTTCCCCCTCCGGCTTCCCCGTGCTCCGTTATCCCTGTGTGGGCCCAGGACTGGCACAGCGGGTCGCCTCTGACAGATTGGAGGGAGATCAGAAAATTTCTAGCCGCTGATCTCTCCTCCGATCACTGGACCCTGCATTTCTGTGCATTACATCACTTCTGGTGTCACTGTGTACATTCTCAGCTCTTAGAGCCAGAAGAAGAAGCTGGTGAAGCAGGTCTCTGCTTCCTCGGCTTCTTTGGGGTCCGTCAGTGACAGGGGTCATAAAGAGGGCCTGTCACATATTTGCTATTACATAGTGTATATAATATGTCACCAGCACACCGGAGTAAAATCTTCAAATATCTTTTATTGACTCATGCATATCATGTCACAAAGACCACTATTGATCCCTTCATCAAGCTTATTATGACAACGGTCATAATGAGCCTGACGAAGAGAAACATAGTGGCCTGATAGCATTGCTTTCTTTGTGACATGATTTCATTGTGGTGTGCTGGTGACATATCTCATCTGTTTGTACCAGGTTACAGAAGGCAGGGTGATATGGACACTACACTGGCCCAGCACAGACCTGCAGGTATAAGAATCATTTCCTGTCATTGCAGGGTGTCTATTGCAGCCTTTTTTATGTTATAGTGGACCTTGACCCAAATCTTTAAAAATAACAGGCACACCTACAAACAGACAATCTACAAACACATACTTCTAGATAATTGCCGGCTTTGTATTCTTTGCATACTGTATTTCTCTTTTTTCTTCTCCAGTCTTCTGACAGTGGCCATGTTTACTAAGTGCAGATTACTAGATCTAGAAATAGACAAGTTGTATCCAGAGACCACACCCTATTTAAGTTAACCCCTTCTTAGGGTGTAGTTATCATAGTTTTTTTGTGGCACTCAACAATCCTCAACTGTTAAATAGATACTAGCAAGAAAAGGTGATATGATCTAGAGGAGATCAAATCAAAGACAGTTACTGAGGGTTGGAGTGTCTGCTGTGGTACACAAATATCATTTTATGCAATAAAGTTTAAATCACAGGTTATCATGACAAACCAACACCACCACCTGAATCCCAGTTAAAACATGATAATCCAACCATTCATGCACTCACTTCAAGCATGCATTCACGGACAAGCTGATTGATATATGTATGAAGGCCGGTGGAGCTCTTAATGTTCAAATTTGAGCTGACAGCATTTGAAGACAATGTTGCGATCACCCCTATGGTGAAATATGGAATATAAATTGGTGGAAGTAATTGCTACAGACAGTAGTTTCCACTGGGGGGGTATAAGATTCTGTATGTCCCAATGAATCGATGCAACTGGTGACAAATAATTGCTTTTGTATCCCCAGCGGCGATGAAGTACAATGTGTAAATGTACTAGATCATGGATATTCTCATCCAATTTTTACTTCCTGGGTCAGAATGTAGTCCCGCACAATAGGGATTGGGTGTCTCCTGGTAATTGATCTCATACAGGGAGATCTCCAGACAAACAATGCACGATTTCAATAGGGGAGTACTCACGCATATTGTTTAGGAACCGATTCCTCTGGACTTTTGAATTGCTCTGGATGGTCTTCAATTGGAGAAATGATGTAAAAATGTCTTTGCTTTTCCCTTTGGAGTTTTGGTATACCAGGAGGTTTTGGGCAACTTCAAAGCAATTCCTTCTTATGTGATCGCAATTGGTGCCGTCACACCGGAGTGTGCTACCTGACATGCAGGTGAGATCTCAGCTAGGCGTCCACTGCCATGACACGTTTCGCCCCGCCTACTTTCCCAGGACTTCGTCAGAATCTGGCATGGGGCGTTCTCACTGAGTCTTTATTGTTGAACTCACATGGTCAAGATTTTTTTAACCCCTAAAATGCTGAAACAAACTGAGTAGTAATGCATTCATACTGTGAAATAAAACTAATTGAACATTGAAAGGGTAATTGAGGAAGCAAGAGTCTCAATTGGGAAGTATACATATAGAATTAGTAAGTCTAATTCTAAGGGCATATACATCGGGAAGTCACAGTGATTAATTATTTTCCCAATTGAGACTCATGCTTACTCAATTACCCTTTTAGATATCCCCTGCAGATTTTATAGGTTTGTCCACTTACAAAGAAATGAAAGGTCTATAATTTATATCATGGGTGTATTTTAAATGATAGAGACAGACTATCAACCAAAGATCCCGGAAAAAAAAAAACACATGATACAAATTTTATAAATTGAGTTGCAGTTCAGTGAGTAAAATAAGTATTTGATCCCCTACCAACCAACAATAATTCTGGCTCCTCCCACAGACTGGCTATGTGGTACACAGATTAGTCCTGTCAATTTAAGAAGGTGCTCCTAACGACAACTCGTTATGTATATAAAAGACGCGTGTCCACAGAATCTCTTTCTTCCATTCAAACCTCACCACCATGGGGGAAGACCAAAGAGCTGTCAAAGGATGTTAGGGACAAGATTGTAGACCTGCACAAGGCTGGAATGGGCTAAAAGACTATCAGGAAGAAGCTTGGTGAGAAGGAAACAACTGTTGAAGCGATTTATTCGCAAATGGAAGCAATACAAAATAACCATCAATCGCCCTCAGTCTGGAGCTCCATGCAAGATTTCACCTCATAGGGTAAGAATGATCATGAAAAAAGTGAGGGATCAGGCCAAAACTACACGGGAGGAGCTTGGGAATGATCTCAAGGCAGTTGGGACCACAGTCACTAAACAAACCATTGGTAACACAATACACTGCGATGGGTTGAGATCCTGCAGCGCCCGCAAGGTCCCCCTCCTCAAGAAGGCACATGTACAGGCCCGTCTGAAGTTTACCAATAAACATCTAAAATGATTCAGAGAAGGATTAGGAGAAAGTGCTGTGGTCAGATGAGACCGAAATTGAGCTCTTTGGCATTAACTCGACTCGCCATGTTTGGAGGAAGAAAAATGCTGGCTATGACCCTAAGAGCACCATCCCTACCGTCAAGCACGGAGGTGGAAACATTATGCTCTGGGGTTGTTTCTCTGCTTCTCCAACACTGAAAGCAGGCATTTGCCCTAGCAACAAAGGTCACTAGGCAGCAAGGAGCCTCCTACAACCTAGCAATGAAGGATGCTAGGTGGCAAGGAGCCACGCGCGACCTATCAATGAAGCGTGCTAGGCGGTAAGGAGCTACATGCACCCTAGCAATGAAGGATGCTAGGCAGCAAGGAGCCACATGCAGCCTAGCAATGAAGGATGCTAGGCAGCAAGGAGCCACATGAAACCTAGAAATGAAGGATGCTAGGCGGCAAGGAGCCACATGCAGCCTAACAATGAAGGATGCAAGGCGGCAAGGAGCCACATGCAGCCTAGCAATATAGGATGCTAGGCGGCAAGGAGCCAGATGCGACCTAGCAATGAAGGATGCTAGGCGGCAAGGAGCCACATGCAGCCTAGCAGTGAAGGATGCTAGGCGGCAAGGAGCATCATGCGACCTAGCAATGAAGGATCCTAGGCGGCAAGGAGCCACATGAAACCTAGCAATGAAGAACACTAAGCGGTATGAACCAATCAACGATGCTAGACAACAGGCTACAATACAGTGCAAAGGTTTACATGCACCCATCGTAAAATACGGTCCATACATACAGGGCCGACGCTACCACATAGTCAACACAAGCGGCCGCTTGAGGGCGCTGGTGGGGGAGGGCGGATAAACAGCGCCTCCCTCCCATACACAGGAGCAGCACAATCGACGGGGCTCTGATCTTCAGTTTCCTATAGTCAGAGCCCTGCCCACAGCTCTCTCTGCTCTCTCCGAAGCTTGCTGTTCCTGTTCCTACACTGTCCTGCCGAGATATTAGCATATGAATGGGTCACGGTAATGTGCATATCAATAAGCTGCGACCCATTCATATGTTAATATCGTGGCTCATTCATATGCAAATCACAGCCCCCTCCCCCCTGCTAAGGAAGAGAAGACTGCAAGAACAAGGTATGTGTATGGCCAGGGCCGGATTTACTCTTCCTGCCGCCCCAAGTCCGGATTCCACAATGCTCCCCACCCCCCGCCAACCCCCCTCTTCCACCCCATCAATGGAGAATGGCAGGGGCGACAGGGTTAGTTTTCTTTTATTGTTTTTTTTCCCTTTTTTTTATTATCACTTTTTTTTTTAATTTTTTTTTATTTATCTTATCGTTTTACTTTTTTTTTATTTGTTATAATTTTTTATCTTACTATTGTTTATTTTTTTTATAAATGTTTTCCTTTTTTTTACATACATACTGCAAATTTATTTAACGTTAGTGTGCATTAAGCTAAGCTGCCTTGTTTTAGTGGTACAATGTGTAATGGTGGACAAAGTGTATCTGTTAAAAAGCAACAAAAACCAAATCTAACAAAGTTTATGCACTGACTCATTAGACCCTTTTATTATATAAAACTTTCAGCTAACACCTCGATTTAACTTCTCCAATACAGATGTTTCATAAGACAAACACTCTGTAAAGTACAGTGCCCAGTATAAAGTGTCGGAGAGCTATGTGTTAGAACATCACTATTCCTGGGAGAAATAATACTTATAAAAGTCTGTTTTCCGGAATTAGCAGAATGGCTAATTCCACATTTGGGTGACAAATGTTAGAAGCGAACCTAGCCGCGTGAAAGCATATCCTCCTCCTGCGATAGTTTACACTGGTGTGGGGATGTCCGCGAGCGCCAAGTTATCGGTAGGTAGGGAAAGTTGGCTCGCTTGTCATTTTTCTATGCCTTTGACCCTTGCCAGATTTTTAGATGTATTGACGCTCACTGATACTCACACTTCTCGGTTGAAGTTTCCAGGGGTCTGTCTGTGGAGAAGTGCTTGTTCTTAGCCGGCTTTGTAGGAAATACTACCCAAGAGTGGTTTTTGGTCAGGTTTAAAAACTATGTGTAAAAACACTGACAGGTTTATGAGAGATATGAGATTGCTCCTGGCAAGTGAAGTCCTTGTCGGGTTTGCTAGTCTGATGTTATATGTACACATGGAAAATCATTTTCTCTCTGCTGGGTCATATTTTAGATGGATTCTCGGTGTCTCGCTAATCTTACCTCTCATCATGCTATGCAACGTGCAATGAATTCATTTTATCCTTTGTGGCTTTTTCCATTGATTTCATGGAAGAAATAGGCTTTTGTGCATTCATCTCGGCGTTCGTTACAGCGTGAAGCAAAGGACCTTAAAGAGGAACTTTTACCCATATCTTCAAAATAAACAACAAACGCACCTTTTTAGATATGTTTAGTAACGACATTCTACAAATGCATAATTCTAGAAAATTGCTGTCCCTTTTTTTTTTTTTTTTATTATTAAAAAAAAAGTGTGGTGTGCAATATAGTGAAATGGAAAGTGTAAAATTATACAAAAAGGAATGCAGAATGGCACCGGCTATAGGAGAAATACAACAAATCCCAGAAATAGTACATTATAGCTGGCGGTATTCTGCATTGCGCTGTATAATGTACTATTGCTGGGCTTTGTAGTCCTCTATAGCTGGCGGTATTCTGCATTGCGCTGTATAATGTACTATTGTATTGTTTTGTGGTCCTCTATACAGCACAATGCAGAATACCACCAGCTATAGAGGACTACAAAACCCAGCAATAGTACATTATAGCTGGGGGTATTCTGCATTACGCTGTACTATTGCTAGGTTTTGTAGTCCTCCTATAGCTGGTGGTATTTGGCATTGCACCACTGTATAATGTATTATTGCTGGGATTTGTTGTACTTCTCTATAACTGGTGGTATTCTGCATTACACTGTATAATGTATTATTCCTTGATTTGTAGTCCTCTATACAACGCAATGCAGAATACCACCCGCTATATAGGGATACAACAAATCCCAGCAATACATAATACATACAGTGTATATATGGGATTTGTATTCCTCTGTATAATATACAGCACAATGTACCATCCGCTAAAGAGGAATACAAATCCCAGCAATACATTATAGAGCACCATGTGTGGGGAAAGTGCAGGCTTACCTGAGCAGTCTTCCAGCAACTTGTTTCTGAGATCGGGCCTGTCTATCGGCAGCTGTCATCCCCCCACACCTGCTCCTCCTTACTTCTTCTCCCCGCGACCCTGTGCCAATCGAGGATGTGGGTGGGCAGTGAGCGTGAGGAGGTGTGGCGGTGGATGCGGGCGGGCCTGGCAGCGGCAAGCGTGAGGTGGGGAGGAAGTGTGGCGTGCGGAGCCGTGAATAGGGCCAACCAATCGGAAGCCGATTAATCGATGATTGAAAAAGTTGACAACTTCTTCAATCATCGATTATGTTGATTAGTTGTTGCCCTAGTCTCATGAGATTACAGATTAGATCTCCCAGCAATGCTCTACTGAAGTAACCTTCCTAGGATGCAACGCTTGGGCACAGATTGCATCACTTCTGTCAATGCTAAGAGGATTTTTAGTCAAAGGGTTAAAGCTCAACTGAACCTTTTGAAGGAGAAGTATGGGGAAAGTAAAACATACACCAATAATTAGAGCCACCATGGGACAAGGCAGCTGACCCATGCCGGCTCTAAGGGTACGTTCACACCAGATGCACTGCGTTCCGGTCCGATTCTGGCCGGAACGCACTGCATCGAATTGCGTCCGGCTCACTTTTTTGTGGGGCAGGAGGGGGCGTGACGGGCCATTGAAGTGAATGGCACTGTAGCCGTGCCCTCCGGCCGCAATGCGATCGCCTGCACGGGATCGCAAGGCACATTGTGCCTGCTGTCCGGTGTGGTGTGATCAAAATGGTGCAAGAGTTCTAGCTGCCAACGTAGGGGCCATGCTCTCCACTAGACCCAATAGGGACAAATTATGGTCCCGTTGCAACAATATTCCAGTTACACCATGACCACCATTTTCTGCCAAAAGTCCCACACAGCCGGGCAAGTCCACACAATTCCAGAACTGCTATTTGAATGGGATCCCAGGCATGTTAAACAGTTTTCTACTGTGCCCAACACATTCACATTACTTATAAGTACTGTTTTGTTCTTTTTCCTGAACAAAAAATCGCATGAAAAGATTCATAGATTTACCCTAAAAGACCAGAATATGAATGTAATAGATACATTGTGATCGCTGTCAGTCTCAGATGTATTATTCTTAATTATCCTAGACATATGTTTTTCTGTTACTTATAATTAGATTTGATATAATCTAAGAATACATTTTACAAAACTCTGCACCTCTATAAATCGTGCTGTAATTTATTTTCTATAGTTCATTGTGACCACGCTGCCATATAATATGCTCAACATCTGACATTGCCTTTTCCAGAAATGCGTGACAAGATGAAGACTTGGCGTGAGGAGAACTACAGGAACAGCGAACACATCATTGAAGTCGGTGAAGAGTTGATAAACGACCACGCTTCCAAACTCGGGGACGATAGTAAGTGTATTATACACATCAATTTCAGTTCAGCGAGGGGCTGGTGTTACTAACACCTGTTCCCTTGTAATATCCCCAGCGAGACCCTATCATTCCAATTGGTGTCGGGAGAAGTTTATATGTGCTTGTGAGCAGCTCCGGGCTTTACATTCTGTAATAAAAACTGTGTTTCTCATTACTTTCTGCGACTGCGGATCTTTCCATCTGCTGGCAAAAATGATGAAATGTAGGTTTTTTTTTAATCATGGAAACCTGCCGCCTTTGTCTGCGATTTTTTTATTTTGTATATATACAACTCATGTATTAGTAAATGTGTCTTTCACTTAGTGGAACTCCAGCCAAAATATAACTTTTTGGATAGAGTGGAGATTTGTTAGATTATTTGTCAGATTTTTATTGACGTCTGTGTCCCCTTTGGTGAGATCTTACATTTCTTCCTGCCCTGGTCACACTCAAGGGTATGGCTACGGATTGAACTTCTTGCTTCCCATCTCTGGAGTTTTTGTTTGAGAATCCACTGGCGAACCATTGACACTAACACGAGAGACAGGAAGTTCAACTATCAGCAGCACCCTTGGTGTTACCAGGTCAGGAAATGAGGGGAAATATCTCCAGTGGACACACAGTATTGTAGTCTTGATGAGGTGAGGAATTCACCAGAATGCATCCTCTATCGGACACATGTATAGAAGTTGGAGGGTCTGTGCAGGGTACATTCGGCGGTTTTCCACATCAACACAGCACGCTGCTGTACTCTACAGGATTCACTCATTATGGTGTTATTGGTGGTCATTGCAAGTGCAGGCTCCTTTTAAAACCCATTTCTGTTTTTAAAGCTGAATTCAGGTATAACTATTTCAACTTACATTGGTTAAGCTTGGGCCAGTGTAATGTTACATATTTTATACCCGATAAGGTCATGGGGATCCAGTAAAACAATGAATCAATTGGAGAATGGCAAGTATTCAGTGATAACAATACTAGACATTCACTGAATGGCCAGTGTGCCAAGCGAGCAACCATCTGTGTTTTAACAGCAGAGGTAAAGTCACTCAGAAAAGCGTTAGTAGAGGACCCAGAAGATCGCTTAATAGCATTGTAGTAGTGCCGGGTAGCATGGTATTTTACAGGATGCCTGTGTCCCTACCAGGTATTAAATAGGTTTACTTACATTAAGTATATAAGTATACAAAAGTATTTATACCTTGAGTAGTAGTAAACACAACATTTTTTAATTGAATGCCTTCCAAGCAGGCAGTTAAACATCCCCCAGTAAAATTTTTGCTGTATATATGGGCAAAAACACTTACAGGGTTATTCACTAAAGGGTGAAGAGTTTGGAGAAGGCAGGAGCAGGGAACAATCTAGGCCAAAATAGCTGATTTGGAAAAATTCTCTAATTCAGCTCACTTTCCAGTTCAGCTATGTTGTCCTAGATCAGGGGTGCCCATTAGGTAGATTGTGACCTACCACTAGCTCTCAAAGGTGATGCTGGTAGATCACGGAGGGTGTGAATGGCGGCCCCTTTATTCCATTTTGGTATATTCATTTAGCTGTGCACACATGATTACCTATTAGCCTGAGTCTGCTGAGCCAAGCTCCCTGACACCTTTCTGGTGGATAATGGTGGTTGAAGTGCTATGTATTACATCAAAGAATATTAGTTTACACAGCCTGTTGCAAAATACAGCAAGGTGAGCCAGGAGAGAGAGCGGGAAGAGATAGATAGAAGAGAGAGGAGAGACAGCCAGGGGAGAGAGAGCGAGGAGAGACAGCCAGGAAAGAGAGAGCAAGGAGAGACAGCCAAGAGAGCAAAGAGAGACAGCCAGGAGAAAGAACGAGGAATGACAGCCAGGACAAAGAGGAGAGACAGCCAGGCGTATGAACAAGGAGAGACAGCCAGGAGAGAGAGCGAGGGAGTTTTTTTTTTTTCGTTGGTAGATATCATGTAGCTCGTCATTTGAAAAGTAGATCTTAACACAAAAATTGTGGGCCCCTCTGTCCTAGATTGTTCACTTCTCTGCCTTCTCCAAACTCTTCACCCTTTTGTGAATAACCCCCTTAGATTCTGTGCTCTTCACCGCTGCCGGCTCCAGGTTGCAGACCACTGATTCCCGGAAGCTCCAAGCAGGGAAGCGCGTGCCCTGAGTATTGCGTTACTGTGCAGTGTACTAGGGACAGTGCAGGCAGGGGAGGATTGGGGGGATGGCTTACTGGTGAGGCTGTTTCTATGGATGTAAGGAGACTCGTCCATGGTGCCAGCTGGGAGTGTGTACGCAAAGGTGACTCCATGGGATTCTGTAAGGGGACGGAGTCACCTGAAAACAGCATTTTCTGAAGAGGAAATTAAAACATCCGCGGAAAAAAAAAGAAAAATGGGCACTATATGCTTTTTTTTACATTAGGGTTTAATATCACTTTATATAAGTGTGAGTGTATTTTATTCTTAAATTATAGTGGTGTTCCCAGTGTGTACACATTCGACTTTTCCCTCTTTTCATAAGAACAATATAAAATGCAGCCGCACACAACATGGATGCAGTGTTTCAGTACTCTTTATTCATCCAGGTGGTTTCGACAAATCTCGCCAAGATCTTTCTGCTCTAATCGATGTAAGCCCCTCCATTGGGTGAAATGCGTTAGTGCAGAAGGGTCTTGGCAGGTTTTTACTAAACCACCCGGAATAAAACAAATTCAATTCATGTAGCGTGTTGCTGCACTTGTATGGTGATGGGACTAGAGCAAGGGAATTGAGACAAGCCCTTTCATTTGGGTGGCGTCAAGTGCAGTTAGCCAGATGGGCTTCAGAGTGTTGTGTTTGCTCAGGCAAGCTCAGCCTAGTTGAAGGTTGGGGAGCAGCTACATGATAGTATGCTTGATCAGGCACGCTCAGCCTAGATGAAGGTTGGATAACAGCTACATGATTGTATCCCCGCCTCCCCACTACCTTTTTTCCCACTAAAACGTCACCTGAAAAAATTGAATGATCTGGGTGGAAAATCGACGATTGAACTGATTGATGCAGTCGCTGTTCCGCTACTAAGAAAGCCACAGGTGCCCACAGGGCAACCCACAGTTTCGATTTTATGGCCATCTTTACTTCCTAATTTATAAGACAGGAGGTTGGTTGGTATTCCAACATGGACATAACTTTTAATCCTTTCTGCTCTACCAAAGACAAACGTATTCTGATGCTGCAGCGCCACTTTGAAGTAATTCGTTTATGGACATAACTGAAACGTTGAAAGCATGCGTACAAACAAATCTTTTGGGGTACTGAACTGGTTAGAATAGAAGTAACAGGAGAAATCACGGTGAGACTAGAGGAGGTAGTTTGAAAATAGCAGATTGGAGGACATAATTGAAGTGGTGAAGTGTTGCACCTCAAGTGTTGCCAAGTCAGACCAGCCACATATAAGGGCAGGAGGCATTATCCAGTTTACTAACTAAGGTAGGGGCGAACATTTCAAAGCATTGAGGGGGATTGGTAGAAATGGAAAAGGAGAACTTGAAAGTCCACTAGTGTGGGGTTGAGGAAGGAGGCAAGGATTTTGGAGCAGAGGTAAGGTCACTGAAAGGAGGTGATTCTATATGTTAGTCATTTTCTGGTGCTGAGTGGAAAGAGGTAGGTTGGCTGTGTCACACCTTACTCATTATGCCATAAGTACAAAACATGGGCAACATCTGTTATTTAAAAGGGCCAGGGATGGAAATCTTGAGTTACAGGCTGGCAGTCCATGACTTTAGTAAACCGAGGGCTTGAGAATACTTTATGAAATCTTGAACCCATGACCTCTTATGCAGGAGTTCTTTAAGCATTTTGGAAAGGGCAATTTTTTATTTTCCTTGTATCTTTTATTAGAAACAAGATATTACGCCTGGCAATCTTTCAGTACAATCACGTTCTTTCTGTATGCAACTGTCTGCCAAGAGACCACAACTCCATGAAACAACCCCGAATCGCCAGTACACGCCAAGCTGATGATTTATTTAAGTTTTAATTATTTTATTTGTTCTGTGAAGATATTTAAACCAACAAGCCCCAGAATTGTGTTTGTATTACAGTTATTGTTTTTATTAGCAGAAAATGCATGCCAGAGCCTATATCCCACACAACGTTAGTGAAAATTCCTATTATAAAGGCCTTCAGGAAAAAAGAAAACCCTCCCATGCACACAGCGATAATTAAACCCCTTGCTGCTAATGTGGTTTTGAGTGATCATGGGGAGCCTAATTGTAAATTGTTTGCTGTGAAAGATCTGCAAAAGACCTCCTTGGCAGGGAAAGCAACTTTGTATTGGCTCGCTGGACTGTCATCGCTCAGTGGGCCGTCTAATCAGGCGCTCAGAGCACTTGTTTTGTGTTCCGTCTCTTTCTCTCGCTCTCTTTTTCGCACTCTCGGGTATCCCTTGCTTGGTCTCAACAGGATTGCATTCTGTTGATAATTAGGTCTCCTGGGGGTCGCAGCCTTTCCAAGAAAAACATATTCCAGGAAATGGTCACCTAACCTGCAGGAAATCCGACCCACTTTGGCACAGCACTTGTATTTGGTACCTTTAAACAATATTAAACCGAGTTCCAATAGTAAAAGCTCATTTATCTTTCGGAGCTGTGAACTTTGGCAGCACAAGTCCTTTTTCTTAATTCTCCTGCAATACCAAAGAAATAAGGTTGCTTGGCATTTTGGCTTGGGGAAACAGCTGAAGTTCTTGATTTATAGGTAGAAAGCTTGCTGCTGATTGCACATTCTGGCCCTCTATAGCTTTCTGATGTGTTAGCAGTAGGGTCACATGTCATTAGTGCCCCGTCTTCTGCGGGCTACAGGCCTGGTTTTTATTGTTCACAAATGGCAGTTTATACTCCAAGTTGTGTTGCTTTGAGCCTATTGTACAACAACGTACGGATGGATGTCTCTGGATTGACCCACTTATTTTTTTAATGGATAACTGTATATTTATCGATGTGAAAGGCCCTCAAAGGGTGATTACAGGAAATCAAGAAAATTATAATTATTCAACCCTTGTGTGTAGCATAATCTGTTAACAGACTGCTGCTTGTACAGATTCCAGACAATTTCGTTTGGTACTTACCTTGGCCTGAAGACAAGGCCAGGTGTTAAAGATTACCTTAGGACATAAGGTCAGGCGTTCCTCCATTGCCCGGTCATTTCTCCAATGCATCAGCAAAGCATTGATCATATGGACACTCCCATTTGGGTATGGGAGACTGAAAATGTTTTGGCAAAAATCCCATGACCATTCCTAGTAGGGATGTTCAGATACCAAGTACCATACTCGGTACAAGTACAGATACTTTTCCAGCTGCAAGACTAGACTAGAGAAAAATTCAAAAGTTAGGAGGCAGCTGTCATTTGTAAGGAACACACGGAGCTCCTGGGATTTGTACATCTCTGTTTTAATGCATAATTTTTTTTAAATAAATGTATATATTCGGGATACACCGATACCATTTTTACAAGTACTGATACTTGTCCAAGTCCTCACAGATACAAGTACTAATACATTTTTGTTTATTGTCATGTGACAGTTTTTCTAAAACAATACAGAATAATGTTTTCAGTACAATGGTGGAGCGCCAGAGCCAGTCACAGCTACAACTGCTGCAACCCTGATAGTTCTCGTGAAAATGCCAAGTATCAGCACTGGTATCTGGGCATCCCTAATTCCTAGTCAATGGCCATGTTACCATTCCTAGTTTGAACGTAGAGAATAGATTCCTTCAGTAAAGTAGTTTTGGGACTTGATTTCCCTTTAACAACTTAAAGTGACATTAAAGGAGAACTATGGGGGGTCAGTGTTTTTCCCAATAGTTCTCCTTGGGGTAACGGGAGGACACAAACTAGCGTCCTCCCGTCACCCTAAGATCAGTATACCGCGAGCTACAGCTCGCGTTATACTGAGACGCCGCAGCCGGAGCGGATCGCGACTTAGATGATGGGATCCGCCCAGCTGCGTGAGTGACAGCTGGCTCTGCCTATCCAGAGGCAGAGCCAGCTGTACCCGCCCCCTCCCCCGTCCGTTCCGCCAGTCAGCGCTGGCAGATCGGAGCGGGGAGAGGGGAATCCAGCCCCTCCCCCTGTCACGGCAGAGAGCCGTGACAGGATCGAGAGGTGAGGGAACCCGGTATGTTTTCCCTCACCTCCCGATCTACTGAGCCGACCTGTGACAGTCTCATTGTCACAGGTCGGCTTAGACGTGAGTGGAAATCACTCATGTCATAGTTCTCCTTTAAAGTCAAAAACTTTTTTTCCCCTCCCCCCAATGTTAATTAAAACACTTACCTTAAATTATGTTTCTTAATCCGATCTTCTTCTTTCCTGTCGTTTTCAGCCTTCTCTCCAGCGCTGCTGCGGGTCTCCGATCCAGCGCTGACTCCTCTGTGCTTGCTGGCACTTCCTGTCCCACGGAGTCTGCATGCAGGTGCACGCGTCCATAGACTTACCTTGTGTCTCTCCTCGTCTCCCGCCCGAGCATTTTCGGACAGGAGCGCGTGGCGAAGGCAGGGGTAAGTTTAAAACGCTTTTAAAGCGTTTAAAAAGAAATACTTTTTGCATATATCTACGGCTTGCTAGCAGTAGATATATGCAAAAAAACGGAGGGTTTAGAAACCCTTTAATGCTTTAAGTGTGAGGATATCTGGGTGGTGAAACTGTGACAATGGACTTGCTTTAATTAATTCAGTTAGATGCTTATGGCTGATTTGTACATGGTTAATGCATGCACCCCAGCTTTCTGAGATGATAAAGAGGGATACCTTCCAGTACAATGTATTCTGTCAATACACACTGCTGCCATGTCCCCAGTTACACGACCCATTAAGAATTTCTATGCTAAATATGATTGGTAAACCCCAAAATGGTAAATTGGATACATACGTGACAAGATAAAGGTTTTAATGCATAGTCATTTTGATTAGCTCGGCATGAAAAGAGCTTTCCTGGAGCATTTCAGTCCCCGGTAGTGCACCTGAATCAAAAAAATGAACTATGGGTGGCAAGGCACTGTCAAAAGATCTCCGGGATAAAGTTGCGGACAGGCACAAGTCAGGAGATGGATACAAAAAAAAACAATTCACTGTTGAGGAACATTTTTAGAATGACATCACTAATGCTCTGTGTCTTTCAGCATGAGGAATCTGTGATTTGTTATTATCCAGTTTGAGACATTAAAGGAGAACTATGGGGGGTCAGTGTTTTTCCCAATAGTTCTCCTTGGGGTAACGGGAGGACACAAACTAGCGTCCTCCCGTCACCCTAAGATCAGTATACCGCGAGCTACAGCTCGCGTTATACTGAGACGCCGCAGCCGGAGCGGATCGCGACTTAGATGATGGGATCCGCCCAGCTGCGTGAGTGACAGCTGGCTCTGCCTATCCAGAGGCAGAGCCAGCTGTACCCGCCCCCTCCCCCGTCCGTTCCGCCAGTCAGCGCTGGCAGATCGGAGCGGGGAGAGGGGAATCCAGCCCCTCCCCCTGTCACGGCAGAGAGCCGTGACAGGATCGAGAGGTGAGGGAACCCGGTATGTTTTCCCTCACCTCCCGATCTACTGAGCCGACCTGTGACAGTCTCATTGTCACAGGTCGGCTTAGACGTGAGTGGAAATCACTCATGTCATAGTTCTCCTTTAAAGTCAAAAACTTTTTTTCCCCTCCCCCCAATGTTAATTAAAACACTTACCTTAAATTATGTTTCTTAATCCGATCTTCTTCTTTCCTGTCGTTTTCAGCCTTCTCTCCAGCGCTGCTGCGGGTCTCCGATCCAGCGCTGACTCCTCTGTGCTTGCTGGCACTTCCTGTCCCACGGAGTCTGCATGCAGGTGCACGCGTCCATAGACTTACCTTGTGTCTCTCCTCGTCTCCCGCCCGAGCATTTTCGGACAGGAGCGCGTGGCGAAGGCAGGGGTAAGTTTAAAACGCTTTTAAAGCGTTTAAAAAGAAATACTTTTTGCATATATCTACGGCTTGCTAGCAGTAGATATATGCAAAAAAACGGAGGGTTTAGAAACCCTTTAATGCTTTAAGTGTGAGGATATCTGGGTGGTGAAACTGTGACAATGGACTTGCTTTAATTAATTCAGTTAGATGCTTATGGCTGATTTGTACATGGTTAATGCATGCACCCCAGCTTTCTGAGATGATAAAGAGGGATACCTTCCAGTACAATGTATTCTGTCAATACACACTGCTGCCATGTCCCCAGTTACACGACCCATTAAGAATTTCTATGCTAAATATGATTGGTAAACCCCAAAATGGTAAATTGGATACATACGTGACAAGATAAAGGTTTTAATGCATAGTCATTTTGATTAGCTCGGCATGAAAAGAGCTTTCCTGGAGCATTTCAGTCCCCGGTAGTGCACCTGAATCAAAAAAATGAACTATGGGTGGCAAGGCACTGTCAAAAGATCTCCGGGATAAAGTTGCGGACAGGCACAAGTCAGGAGATGGATACAAAAAAAAACAATTCACTGTTGAGGAACATTTTTAGAATGACATCACTAATGCTCTGTGTCTTTCAGCATGAGGAATCTGTGATTTGTTATTATCCAGTTTGCCATAGACTTGAAGTCTTTTCTAAACCATCTCTTTCATTTAGCATTAAAAAGAATGGACACTTGTTGTGTCTTTTTGAAGGCAGTCTGGATTTGAATAGCCAACGTTCTTTTTTTTTTCTTCTAACATTGTCATCATTCCTGAATATATACATAGATGTGAATGACAGATAAGAGCCTTCTCGCCTCCCTGGTCTGCATATTTTCCTGACTTACTCTAATACCGTAGATCCTACTTGATCTTGGCCTTGTTTTCTTTCTGCCTCAACCTCATTGTTTGTTTCTTTGTGGATTTTCCAATACCTCTTCTAATTATTGCCTTTTTTTTCTTTTTACCCAGTACAATTTCACATTCTTCCGTTTTTCTTTACACTAATTCTGAGATTCCTTATAAAACATTGGTCATATATTAAATATTTTTTTGTTCCCAACAGCGCCTCGTAAGTTTTTTTTCTTTTTTCATTTATCAAAATATGATGGAAATTACTGACATTTTTAGTAAATGTAGCATTTTTTTTTCTGCAATCGAAAGTTGTAATTTTAAAATTGGATCCGGATCAAACAAATATACATTGCCCAGCAAAGTTTCTTTATTTTTCTCCCCAAGCACTTAGTTGTCGTTTTTCTGAACAGCTGCTTCCAGCTCTCTGTCCAGTACAAGATCACAAGGGATAGAGCTGACTCCAGCAGATGTCTATCTGCAAGCTTGGAAAAAGGAAAGAGTGGGGAGCAGGGAGGGGGGAAAATGGCTTGCCTTGCCTTGCTGTACCTGTGTGTTTGTGGAGATTAACAGCCTATTAGCATGCGCAAGGGTGGCTCCATAGGGCCCTGCAAGGGAAAGGAGACAACCTACAATAGGATATCAGGGCCAGAGGTCGGGGACTAGCTGATTCTGCAGGAAACTACAGCTTTAAACTATCAAGGAGCTGCATCCTTTGTAAGTGATATAATCAGCATTTGAAAAAGCTTAAAAACATTTTGACTGTTATATCACTTTAATTATAACACACACACACACACACTCACTAAAACTCCACCTAAAATGACCAAATGTATTTCTATGGATGCACCGATACTAGTATCGGTGCTATTACCGTGTATTTGGGCGAGTACTCGTACTCGCCCAAATGCTCCGATACCTTTCCCCATACTGGAACTTCCGGTCAGAGGGAGATTTCCTCTGCCCGTCAGTGCCGCCGGGAAGCTGGCTCGATGCTGATTGGCTGGGAAGCTGGCTTCCTAACCAATCAGCAACGAGCCGGGCAAACAAATCTGATAATATGGTGACACAACCCCCTCCCTGCAGACACATAATTCACCTCACATAGATCCTCAGCAGCATTCATTACTGTACCAGTCCCTCGGCCAGCTGGGCAGACACCACTCTCCAAGCTCTCCCGGATATGCCCACGTCTCCTGTGTGCACAGCGCCAGCACCACATTGTCAAATGAGAGTGCTGGGCAGTCTGCGCATGCGCAGTAGCAGGCTGGCGGCCGATTACGTGGGCGCTGTACATGCAGGAGACATGGGCAGATCTGGGAGAGCTCAGAGAGCGGTGTCTGCCCAGCTGGCCGAGGGACATCTGTGGTAAGGTAATGAATGCTGCTGAGGATCGATGTGAGGGGAATGAGGTGTCTGCAGGGTGGAGGTGTCACCATATTGTCCGATCTGTTTTGCGGGTCTCGATGCCAATTGGCTGGGAGCAAGGAGCCTGCCAAACAGAATGGAGCCGGCTTCCCGGGCAATCAAGAAGCCGGCCGGTGGGTAATGACATGCTGCCTGGCTCCCTGATTGCCTGGGAAGCCGGGTCTATGCTACCGGAAGTACCGGTATCAGTACTCGGTATCGGCGAGTACCTAAATATTAATATCGGTATTCGTACTAGATACCGAAAAAACAGTATTGGTGCATCCCTATTTATTTCCTTCCTACGCTGCAAGTAGTATTTATGTCCAGTGACTAGTAGTGTCTAATGTCTGCCTACTGCATTTCAATGTGTTCATTAAAGTGGACTTTATGGTAACTTTACAAGTCCGCATTTAAATTCTTGACATGTTCCAATACACAGCAACTGTATTTTGAAAAAAAAACTCCACCTTTTATCAATAATTAGTCATTCTTGAGTTCCAGCGAAATGCCTTTGCCCTTGGCAAAGATAATGGCTGAGATAATGTGAAAAGTCTCCTTTCCACCAATAATGGAACTATTGTGGAAAGTTTGTAGCCATTTGTAACTTTGTAGCCAGTCACAAGCTGAGTGGCTGCATCAGGGGCTAATTTGTGTCAGACATTTGTAAACAGAGCCAAGAACTGCACTGACACCTAAATTAACGTGGTTGTGTCGTTTCTGAGTTTGCGTCTCAGTTTTGGAATTAGATGGTGACCTTGGTAATAAAAAGCAGATGAAGCCATTATCAAGGGAGTTCTGTGATCTCTGTGAAAGGTAATAAAATACCTGCGAGTGCTACACTTACTCTTAATTGATAATGTGTGGACTTAACATATATACAATATATTTGATGATACTTCCATTTGAATGAGTTGCTGAGCACCAGTGATCTTATGTCAGATACAGACCCTTTCAGCTCCTCTTCATTCTGCTTCTTTATGCCATGGGGTGTTCATATCTGTGATCAGAGACCTGCCCTGAGTGACCGCTGGAGGCCACCATGACTACGGCTCCCCATAGAAATGAATGGAACCACACACAAGTGCACAAGAGCAGAATGAAGAGGAGACGGCCAGGTACGTGTTCATGGTAAGTTCGCTGGATCACAGCTGAATGTAAGCATAAGGGTGCCCATACACTTTGCAAATTTCAGCTGGTACTTGAGGAATTCGGCCAAAATTCTCACAGTGTGTGCCGCTGTTGGCCGGCATCCCTCGATCAGCTGATCGATGGAGCCGGCTGAAAAATCTTTGTACGGCCAGAGCCGGCAGCCAATTAGCTCATTGGCTGCGGTTTCTGATTGGATATTCTGACAGTTGCCGGCAAACAGCGGGGATTCCTCGATCGACACACTCGAAGTAATGATGGAGGGATCTGCTCTATTTATTTTTTTTGTTCAGCCCGCGGGTTGAATGAGAAAAACAGAGCAGTGTATGGCCAGCCTAAGTTCAGACTCATTGTACTCATGGAGGTGAGGGGCTTTAAAAAGAAAAGGTGAAGTTGTACTTTAAGGGTCATTGCATGTTTTCTCCTGTAATATATTTATGTATGAGTTGTAAAATAAATAAATAAATGCAATCCATAATGGGGGCAGCCACTTCATTTCCACTAAATGATTTAAAATCCATTATTTTATAGTGTAAATCTAGTAAGGTTTTGCTTTGGTCTAGATAAAGATGCTACTTGGACTCCAGGTATTTAAATTGGTGTATTTTTTTGTTTGCGGCTTCCATCAGTTGTCTACATTTACCTTCTTGTGAATAATCTAATCTACATAAACACGCTACACAGTTATTATACTGTATGCCTTGCCTTGTGATCTTTGTTCATCATTTCTCTGAAGGAAAGCTTTGCTGGGTCTGGGACCTCCAATGACTACTCTTTATCCTTGTCTCCCAATTTCTCTCCTCGGTTGTAGTCACCATTCGGAAAGGTTGTGGCAGGGTGACAAGTGCCTATGAACTATGCTCAGGCATGTTCCACTGTTGTCACCATCAAGAACCCCGTCCTGAGAAATAACCGCAGCAGTGCATGAGGACGGTGCACCGCAGAACAGTTTGCCTTGCTTGTTTATTTGGCTTAGATTATCCAGGGAAAAGATCCCATGTTTTCTATTGACACATCTGGATCTGTGCCAACACCCCCCATTTTCTTGTTAAATTACAGAAAAGTATATAGTTTGAATTTGTAATTTGATATTTTTACTATAATCTCATATCTTGTGTTATTATTTTTTTTGTTTTGCTTTGGTAAATTGCCAAATTAAGTGCCTTTCCTTTTTTGCAGTATGGATAATACATGAACAGGTGATGGTTGCTGCCTTAGACTGTGGCCGAGATGACGTAGCCCTGGTAAGTGGCACATATATATATCTATCCATACGTTAAAGAGAACCGGTCGGCAGTGGACATTTATAACAATCTGAATCCTTTCTTTATTAGTGCAGCCCTCCATCTTGGAATAGGTGTGTTTGTTCTCTACAAACCCAATTCCCAAAAAGTTGGGCCGCTGGGTAAAATCTACATAAAAACAGAATGCAATGATTTGCAAATCTCATAAACCCAGATTTTATTCACAATACAAAATAGAAAACATTGAAATATTTAAACTGAGAAAATGGACCATTTTAAGAAAAAAATAAGGTAATTCTGAAATTGATGGCAGCAACACATCTCAAAAAAGTTGGGACAGGGCCATGTTTACCGCGGCGTATCATCCCCTCTTCTTTCAACAACACTCTGTAAATGTCTGGGGGCTGAAGAGACCAGTTGCTGGACTTTTGGGAGAGGAATGTTGTCCTGTTCTTGCCTGATATAGGATTCTAACAGTCCTGGGTCTTTGTTGTAGTTTTTGTTTCTATATGCGCCAAATATTTTCAACTGGTGAAAGGTCTGGACTGCAGGCAGGCCAGTTAAGCACCCGGACTCTTCTTCTATGAAGCCATGCTGTTGTCATAGAATGTAGTATGTAGTGTAGCATTGTCCTGATGAAATATGCAAGGCCTTCCCTGAAAATTACATTGTCTGGATGGGAGCACATGTTGCTCCAAAACCTGGATATATCTTTCAGCATTGATGGTGCCTTTCCAAATGTACAAGCTGCCCATTCCATACACACTAATGCACCTCCATACCATCAGAGATGCAGGCTTTTGAAGTGAATGCTGATAACAAGCCAGAAGGTCCCTCTCTCTTAGTGCCCATGGTTTCCAAAAAATGTCAGATTTTGAACGGTTTTCCACTTTGCAACAGACCATTTTAAATGTGCTTTGGCCCAGAGAAGATGATGGTGTTAGTGGATCATGTTCAGTTATGGCTTCTTTGCATTATAGAACTTTAACTTTGATTTTTGGATGGCACAGGGAAATGTGTTCACAGACAGTGATTTTTGGAAGTATTCCTGAGCCCATGCAATGATGTCCATCACAGAATCATGCCTGTTATTAATGCAGTGCCGTCTGAGGGCCCAAAGATCACGGGCATCCAATATTGCATTTCGGCCTTGTGCCCTGCACACAGATTTCTCCAGATACTCGGAACCTTTTGATGATATTATGTACTGTACATGATGATATATTTAAAGTCTTTGCAATTTTTCATTGAGGAACATTATTCTGAAATTGTGCAACAATTTTTAGACACAGCTTTTCACTGATTGGTGAACCTCCGCCCATCTTTACTTCTGAGATACTCTGGGGGTGATCTACTAACCTAAACACTAGGTGCGTGTGATTTTTACAAAGCAAAACGTATTTATCAACCAAAAAGCCTCTAAAAGCATATTTCCACTAATGCCATATATGGAAAAATCATGCACATGATGCATATATAATGCTGCTTCACAGTTTAGACAAAAATGGTTAGCTCATGCATTTACATTCCTGCATTCATCAACGCAAGCAACACAACGTAGAGCTAATTTACACAACATCACCTTGTAATTCATGCAGGGCTTTGCACAACACACCTGCTGGGTGTGTACACACTACAAAGGTGTCTAGATTCCTCCCATAGATCATGCTGGGAGGGAACACACTACAGAGGTGTATACATGTTCGTGGTGTGTTTATAAGGTTAGTAAATCAACCGCTCTGACTCTCTAAGATGCTCTTCTTATACCAAATTTTGTTACTGATCTGCTGCCAATTAACCTTATTAGTTGCAAAATGTTCTACCAGTTCTTCCTTGTTAGTACCACTTACTTTGCCAAATTTTTGTTGCCGTCCCAACTTTTTTGAGACGTTTTGCTGCCATTAATTTCAAAATGACCTTTATTTTCTCCAAAATCGTACATTTTCTCAGTTTAAACATTTGATATGTTTTCTATTTTCTATTGTGAATAAAATATGCGTTTATGAGATGTGCAGATCAATGCATTCTGTTTTTATGTAGATTTTACACAGCGTCTCTTTTTTGGAATTGTAGCTGTATTCCCTCCTTGAGCAACAGTATCAGTTACTGAATTACCATGCCTTGTTCAGTGCTGAAATGGAGCCTTTTGGTAGAGAAGCAGGGCTCTATTACCTTGTTTCAGAGATGCCACCTTGATTTCTGGTGATCTGATGACTAATGGAGAAATACTGTAATTATGTGACAGCAGGATAGGTTCAGAAAGCACACATCCACAGAATGAATAAGCCATAAGCAGGGGGATCCTTGCACTGCAGGCCCTCAGGTACATCTTTTTCTCCAGCAAAGAGAATAGCGTGCCTTGGATCTCGTACTGCAGATACAGGGCTATTAGGCTAACGGCACAGGAACTGCACTGCTAATTTAAGTAAAAGTTCAACGCAAATAGTAGATTTCGCAGGGGACTGCTGAGGCACGATTATTGTTCGTAGAGGTTTGCTATGACATAGCATATCTTTAATTTTTTGAGTTCATGTTCACTGTGATTGATGCATGAAAGGATTTAATAGTGACAAGATGGAATAGCTCATGAGCTTTCGCTCAAACCAAAGTTATAGAAGAAATGAGACCATACCCCATATGCTTAGACCAGTTGGCAGAGGATGAGCCAGTTAGTCCTGCACCCAGATAGGGTATTTAAACTGGTTGTGATTTATTGGTTTGCTTTATAATGGCTCCTTTGACACCACAATTGTGGGGTGTTCTCTGATAGAATACAGTGCCTCCGCAGATTGTCACAGGCTGCCTGAGACCTCTGGCATAAATAATTTTGTTCCTGTATATGTTCCACGTTCTGATGATTTATTTTTCTGCAGGAAGAATGGCTCTGCATCTGATGTTGGTGCAGATCGGACTCTTTTCAAACCCTGTTTATTTTGGAAAGTGTTGCCAACCTGACCATATTCTGACACAGGAGGTCACGTTCTATATTAAACTGACACTGCAGCTGAGATATTGTGGACGTGCTTCACTTTCTCATGAAAACATTGTTCCACATGTTCTCAGCACCACTCTCCAACATCTGCACATGCTTCGCAGTATTTGTTTGAATTTGCGTGGTTATGTCGGGCATATTTATAATATTCTTTTTTCATCATCACGAACAACGTTTTTCTGTTCTGCGGCCAAGAGTGTCATAGAGCTGTTTAACTTAAAAAACGTCCAAATGTTTCAGGTCGCTGGAAACCTAAAAAGTTTTCACCAATTCCCAGCCTCTCCCGGGGATTGTCAACATTTGTAAGGAATGAGAAATGCAGAAGCCGCGTATGATTGTGACAGACGTGTAAATATGGAGTTTATATACAACCACTGTTATGTTCCATTCTCAAACCATTCAGGGAGCTGGGAAATTGCTTTGCCTATTAGCTCATTCTGAAGCTACAACTTTAACCCCCTCCCGTCTGCCGATTGTTAAAAGACGGCCAGACGGGAGTCTCCTGGATTCGGGTGGGCGTCTTTAGACGTCCTTTGCGCCCCCCTGGATTTTAAAGGCCAGCGATGGCCATTTACATACAAGCGGTCCGGCGTCTGTAAAGACGCCCGATCTCTTGTATGATTCAAGTGAGGGTGCGCCCCCTCCTTACCTCTGGTCGCTGTCCCCACCGCCGTTCCCGGGAGAACGGAGGGAGATCAATACCCGATCTCTCCTCCCGGTCTCTGAATGCAGGAAGTGATGTATATTACATCACTTCCGCATTCCTCTGTCACTCTCCGGTACAGTAACCGGAGAGAAGCTGATGAAGCAGATCTCTGCTTCATCAGCTTCTCTGGGGGTCACTAGGTGACATTAGGGGTCTTAGAGACCTCTGTCTCCATAAAGGGGACCTGTAACTGTAATTTGTTATCATATAGGGAACGCCTTAGCAACCTATGTGATAACAATAAAGTTAAGTGTAAAAAAAGTTTTTAAAAAAATTGCTCACAAAATAAATAAAATTGTACACACACAAAACAAAAAAAAAACCCACAATTTTTTTAAGTCCCCCACCCCCACATAGATGCGCAAAAATGCGTTAGTGGCGCCTACACGCAAAAAAGATGATTGCTCCAATTATGCTGCGCGTGTTACATATCGGCACGAACGTCGCAATGAGAGCAATAATTTTAGGGCCATCAATCACTGATAACACTAAACTGATGAGCGGTAAAATCTGTTAAAGCGTCGCCTATGACCAATTTTGGCTATGGTGTTTACTTTCTACTATTTACCCGATGTGACCCCGCCTTTTATATTTTACCAAAAAATTGGGTAAAAATAAATGTTTCCTAAAATAATAAAGGGAAACCCCATTTTCTTTTGAAATATTCAGTACTTTTTTTGTTATTTAGTAAAAAGTAAAAAACCCCAGTGGTGATTAAATATCACCAAAAGAAATCTCTATCTGTCCCCAAAAAATGTTATAAAATTAATTTCAGTACAGCGTTGCATGGCGGAATAAACGTCAGTCAAAGTACCGCAGCGCTGAACACTGAAAAATGGCCTGGACAGGAAGGGGGTGTAAACACCCCGGTTAGCAAGTGGTTAAAGTATAGTTTTTACTGCAGTACTAAAAATTGCCATAAGAGCCTGCGAAGAGATCTCACAACTTTTACACTGAAGCTGGCCACACACCTATAGATTATCTGCAGATTTTCTATGGTCAGATGGAAAAAGATTCCTCCATCCACACAGTGTAGCGTAGATGGAGGAATCTGTTGCACTTTTTCCATGTGACCACAGAAAATCTGCAGAAAATGTATAGGTGTATGGCCAGCTTAATTTTGGTCTGGATGGTTTGTAGAGGGTAATGGCTCTCACCTTTCTCAAACTTTAACAGAGGAACCCTTGAAAAATAATTTGGTCTCAGGGATCCCTTGCTAATTAACAAGTACTGTATCTGCAGTCCAGTGTACATTGGCATGAACAGCCCTGAAGAAGATGGAATCCTTTCTCCTGAAAAACATTGGCTGTATCTGTTGTCCCTAACAATATAAACAGAATTATTCACAAAAGAGTTTGAAGAAGTCAGGGGAAGTGAACAATCTAGGACAACATAGCTGAACTGGAAAGTAAACTGAATTGGAGAATTTTTCCAAATCAGCGATGTTGTCCTAGATTGTTCACTTCTCCTGCCTTCTCCAAACTCTTCTCCCTTTTGTGAATAACATTGAAAGATTTTAAATGAATCACAAGTGAGATAGAAGTTTATAATAGGCGCTCCTCACTACACAGAAGATCTGTTTATGGATTTACCACTACACACATCGGTCCGGTGCTATTACACACCTACTTGAGATACGAGAGGACGGCATGTCATTCACCTTGGCAGCAACCATGCTGTACTAAAATATCAGTTTTGGGTGAGGTTAGCCTTTAAGGGGAAGTCTGCTTTTGATGTTAAACATTAATGTGTGCCTATTCTCTTTGTTTGAAGTCCTGTCTGCAAGAATTACGACGGCAGTTTCCTGGCAGCCACAGAGTGAAGAAACTCACTGGCATGAGATTTGAAGCCATGGAAAGGTAAAATAATTGATACCATATATGTTCAGATGTTTTCTGCACGCATTCTGTTGTCTTCCCAGTACAATTTAATCAATGCAACAATAGAGTTCACTGACTTGGACGCTGTTGATGTCTGCGGTCTGATCATTTATACCATAAATATTTTATTAATAAAGTTACAAATATGGGTTCTAATACTAAACTCCATCTACAGTGCAGTTAAGGAATAGAAAGGAAAGAGCCGCTGCCAGTGTACCACCTTCTTTCAATATATATTTATGATTTCCAACATAAACAACAAACATACCAAAGAGAAAAGAAGAGAAGAAAAAAAATAAAATAAATGAAAAATAAAATCTATATATCATTCCATAAACAGCACTAAGGGACTTTATAGCCCCTTCCAATTCTTCAATCCCGATTATGTGATAGTTCTCTCCATAAACTTAAACTACCTTTTTATATAGTGATATCATGTATATTTACTCTGTTTAATATCCATTATCCGTTTCTCACCTCATTATTATAATAATAATCTCTTCAAAAAGGAGAGAGGCCATAACAATATTTGCCAGGCGAAATAATGTGCATATAATACTCATCAAAATATAAATCTAAAAACTTTAGACCAACTTTAGTGCTTTAAACCAAAAACATGTCTATTTATAAATAAGTGCTTATGGCCAGAACAAAATTTGATTACCATAGAAGTAAAAGTGCTTATGAAAAAGAGAAAAAAAAACTAAGTGTAACACCTTGGGTAGTGTTCTTTACTATGGGGTTGTGACAATGAATGCACAAATTTAAACTTGCAATAGCAAATGTTGCTGTGATACCAGAAATGCAAAAACACGTATTTGTGCCTTCATAGAAAAACAAAAATTATAACTGACTTTCTGCACAGCTTATGATGCTGCTTGCTAAAGAACAACAACTGGGTATGCACAAAGCTGAGAATAAACAAGCTGCATAAAATGTGATTTCAGAGCAGGTTTTGTCCATAAGCTGTATTTTTGCTGCTCCGTCCTTTTTTCTTGTTGAGGTTGTATTAGAGTGGATCATTGGTCACGTGCACAAAAAATTACCATGCTATGAAACCCACCCCCAGCATCCTGTCCGGGTCCTGTGCCTATTGCGCACCCGCACTGTAGCACCATTTATTCCTATAGATCCTTGGTTCTCAACTGGTGGGTCGCGACCCAGTGTTCAGTGGGTCGCCGCATGCCTTCCACTTTGTTAGGTGAGAGGCTCCTCTGCTTCCGCCTAGCACAGCACTGTCAGTTCTCGTGCCAAGCAGCCATTCAAAATATGCTGCCTGGTGCCGAGTGTCAGCTTGAGGTAGGATGGGATTGGGCTATGGCCGCGAGGGAGCTCCATCCATACACGCATTGCTTACAGCTCCCTCCTATGCCCTGTAGAGGGGCCTGGACCGGAGTGACATCACATCTTGGCTCCTGGCACCTCTGCAGGGCGCGCAAGGGAACTGTAAATGCAGTGCACATATGGATGGAGCTCCGTTAACAGTTCAGCAGATTGTGTCTAAAGTGTATCATAAGTCAAAACGTTTTGGTTACAGTAATAAATGTGTGTCCCCCAATACGTTCACTGTAAATGAGAAGAAATCTATCCAAAGTATCATAAATTTTAGTTGTCCCCATTGGAAGATTTTGCCTCTTCCTGTTGTGATGACAACTCAAACTTTTGCACCATATGTAGCACTTCTCTGCAATACCTGCATGTTCCCCCATTTCTGTTATTCATTTAAAAATACCTGACGTACAGAAAACTACCCGCTGATCTGCCTGACATCCAGTGAGCTCCTAACTTCCTGTAGTGAGTTAACAACACTGCTTCTGCTGCACCGAAATCCCGAACAGTGTTGTTGACCATGCCTGAGTCCTTCCCCGATGGAATACACTACACATCCCACTCTCTTTATCTCCATAACATAAAGGACAGAGGGTTGTTCTGGAGTCCAGTAGAAAAGAAATGGGCAGAGCTAACAAAACTGCATAGGATTTTAGAGCTGCAGTGGCAGCGTTGTCAGGTCAAGCAGGGAGTTAGGCGCTCACTGGATATCTGACGGGATAAACCAGGTATTTTTCTGTACTTGTGTTTTTAAAGAAACAAAACATGAGATATTGGGAAGATGTACTAAATAGGTTTTGTTATGCTGCCCTGACGAAACATTTAAGCACATATGTTCCTGTGCCCTGCATAGTCTGCATAGAACTCCAGGAATGGACAAAGTTAACCCTTGCAGTGGGACTTCCCCCGCACTGCAATGGTTAACTGCTGGTTTTGGTCTAGGTGCTGGATTAAAGAAGATATTTTCACCTGATAATCGATCCCACCTGGCTGTTAGACCGGTCCCCGCAGTAGCTAAAAAAACGACACTTGTAAGGGGATCTGTCCATCCAATACTTTATTTGTAAAAAGGCATAACGGCAACAAACGCTTACATGTTTCAGCGCCCAAACTGGGCCTTAGTCTGGTCCCCACAGCCTCTTCTTCCCCGGGCTCTGGAAGTCCAAGGACCCATGATGTCACCACGTCTAATGCAGGTCCATTAAATAACATAAGACATGAGGATGCAGAGGGGGAGAGAGGTGAGTGCTGACTGCCACAGGACTGAGGATCAGGAGAGCATATCGTCTTATTGTGGCCCCTAGACAAAAATTTGTAGTTAACCCTTGCAGTGCTGGGGTAGCTACACTGCAAGGGTTAACTTTGTTCATTCCTGGAGTCCATTCCTGGAGTTCTATGCAGGGCAAAGAAATAGATCCACTCACCCAAAGGATAAAATTCAAAATATCAACCATTTACAAAGCCATCCACAACTCCGCCCCCGGCTATATCTCAAACCTTGTCTCAAAGTATCACCCTAAACGTCCCCTCCGCTCTTCCAAAGACCTCCTGCTTTCCAGCTCCCTTCTAAACTCCTCCCACGCTCGCCTCCGGGCCTTCTCCTAGAGTCTCTTCTCTCACCCATCCGCTGGAACTCTTTACCCCAACCGGTCTGTCTATCTCCCACTGTGACTGCCTTTAGGCGATCCCTTTGGATTTATCTCTTAACGGAAGCCTAGCCCACCTCAACCTAACCACTCAACCATCACGTTATCAAACAATTCATCCCCACACAGGTGCCTCCTCATGTATCATTTCCCCCTCCCTTTTAGATTTGAAGCCCTCAGGGGCAGGGCCCTCCTTACCATCTTGTCTTGAATTGTACCTGTAATGTCTTCCTTATATTGTAAAGTGCTGTGCAGACTGTTGGCGCTATACAAATCCTGTATAATAATAATAGATGTGCTTTAATTTTTTGCCAGGGCAGCATAATTAGACCTATTTAGTTGATTCCTGGAGTTCCTAAAGAAATGCCGTGGGTCGAGTCACCTCTAAAATAAACAAACTTTTGGATAGATGTAGCATTAAATGACTTTTTTTTTTTTTTTAGTGCTGAATCGTTGGGTTTGTTTAGTTGTGTGTGCAGGTTTTCTGGAAGTAATTTTCCATAAGCGGTTTTCACTTTCCTCCTTGGAACAGGTATGATGATGCTCTCCAGATATATGACAGGATATTACAAGAAGATCCAACTAACACAGTAAGTCAAATATTGCGTCTGTAATAGGTAATTTGAGAGAAGCCGTCTGAGAGCACAACTCTTGGCTAACAAAATATTGCTTCAAATCATTCTCGCTCCCCCACAGGGAAATGTATTTCTTTTAATTATTTTCTTTATTAACTTGGACACATTGTTTTGCTTGCACTCTTAAATACCACAAAAAGGCAAAAAAAAATTTATATTGTAACAACTTTATTTCGATAACGTTTGAGTTCGGCACAGTAAGAAGATTTGCGGAGGGTGAAATTGTTATGTATCCCATGCTGTCAATGCTTCATTTTATACAGAACTTTGGATGCCGTTTTGTTTGAGTTCATGTCACTGTAACGTCTCATTTGCAAGGATTAGACTTAATTAAAATGCATTTTCATGCGATTACGTACGTGCTTTGGCTTTTCACCTTGAAGCTGTTGGGATGTTACACTTAAGTGCTTGTTTATTTCATCATTTTTTTTTTTTTTTAATACACTTTTGATGGTATAAAAAGGAAAAAATGTCCTCATGGAAACTGAAGCAGAACTCCAGAAATGGAGCTCAATACACAGTTGAAATATGTCAATAATAAATATGTAAAGTGTTTAATATGCGATCTGGCATTCCCCCTGCTTAGGCACAACAGCAGGACCGGTCTATAGGGAGGGTGATGTTGCTGATTGAAGAGCTGTAGTTGTGAATAAGCAGGATATCTGTAGACAGACCGGTACACAGAAAGCAACGCTCTTTTATCTTTAGCCTGCTTTGGGGTAATTGACTTTTGGCCTGGGGCAAGAGCGCAGTTAAAGCGGACCTTTACCCATATCTTCAAAATGACAACAAACACACCTTTTAGAAATGTTTAGTAATGACAATCTACATACAGTTACTTCTAGATAATTGCATACTTAGTGTTCTTTGCATACCTATTTCTCTTTTCTTCCCCAGTCTTCTGGCAGTGGCCATGTTTACTAAGGGCAGATTACTAGCTCAGGGGCATGGAATTCCTATCGCCTGACGCCCGGGACATGCAGTTTCGGGCACTGGGCGAGTAGTTTTTTTGTACATTTAGCCCTGCTCCAGACAAGCAAAGCTAAATGTACAGTGTGGAGCCGCGTCTCGTTTTTATACAAGTGATCTGATCAGATCACTTGTATCAATTGAGCAGCGACGATCGTGTCCGGCCCCCTCAAACCCCCCCGTGGTTTTCGGGGTCCCCTGCTCCTCTGGCGCATGAGCTCAGCATAGATGATCAGACGAGGATCAGCCCGGGAAGCCTGCTCCATGCCAATGGAAGCACGGATACTCGATATCGGCGAGTACCGAAAGCAAAATTTCAGTATTCGTACTCGATACCTAAAAACCGGTATTGGTGCATCCCTAGTTTTGATTAAAACAATTTTTTTGTATTGGGACAAGTAGATTCGCCCCCCACTTTAGCCCTTGGACAAGTAGTTTTAAAAAAAATTTCCACACCCCTTCTAGCTCTCCCTTTTACTTCCTGGAACTCTGGCACATGTGACTAGGACATGTGACCATGCACATCATCTCAGGGGAGGAAAATGTCTTTCCCTGAGATCTTATGAGATTACAAATGAGATTTCCCAGAAATGCTTTGCTGATGTAACCTTCCCAGGATGCAATACTTGGGCACAATTACATCATTTGTGCCAGAACTCGACCAGGAAGAGCTGAAATGCTGCACGGTTCACTTTGGCTGCAGCCTGGGACCCCCTGCTGTTCAGTATCAGCCTCCGTTTGCAAGTAAGGGTTGTATGTAAGTCGGATGTTTGTAACTCGGGGACTGCCTGTACCCAACATATCAAGGACAGTTCAAAGGAGCCACAGAGAAAGACCAGGAGATGACTTACAGAGCCTTGGCTCTAGCACCGCTGACTTACTGTTTCCCAACTTCATTAACATTATTCAATACAGTTATTACTGTGTACAGCCATTAGTTTGACTTTAAAGGCTTCCAGTACTAACTTGCATCCATTTTACCTTCATGCCGTAACAGGCAATAAATTACATTCTTATTTGAAATGATCCACTTACACACCCAATAATTTGTTTAGATTAGTAAGCATTAACAGCAAATGAGACCGCAAGCGTGATTTACAGAGGGAAAAAGACTAATTATTTCACTGACTCAACGCATTTCCCTCTCGTAAACGTACAGATCGACATATACCAGTTTGAATCAAAATATATGTTTTAGCTAGTTTGGGAATAAGGCAATCATTTTTGCTGTACCATGGTGTTATCCCATCATAAGTGCAAAGCATTGTATGAATATTCATCATAGTAAATATATTCTAGAGTCATTAACAATCCCATAGGGGATACTGGCATTGGCTGAACTTGTAAATATATAGCAATTATGCGCTTTGGCAGCAATTTTGCCCTTGCAAATGAGAAATCACACGACTGTCAACACTCGCTGTATTATTTCTTCATACAAACCAGTCTCACGTTTTCTTTGTGTGTGAGAATGCTGCAGAGAATTATACTGTATATTGAATAAAATGCAACTCTATACACAGAAAATCAGTCCGTTTGAAGTTAAACTACATCCAGATATAAAATATCCAGTAAAGCAGGGGTAAAAATTTCAAGTCCTGAGCTACTAGCCAGGCCTTAAGAGTTACTCGCCACCAGTTGCCCACCTAACCCCTACCCTGCTGCGGCCTTAACTCCGCCCCTAAACACGCACTCTTAAATAATCTTACCAATGACACTGTTATATGTTTTATGCAGAATAAAGTTACAAAAATAAATATTACCAACTTTAACAATATTACCATAAAGCTCCCCCCCCCCCCCACGTATAAAATAATACACTCCCCCCACACATAACATAATCCCCTCCCCTTGTTCCCTGCCCCCACAATATAAAATGAAACAATTAATCCCCCTCACCTGCTTGTCTTTCTGCAGGGAGGAGGGGAGCAGGCAGATCCCTGGTGATATAGTGTGATTAGTAAGGTCGGCAGACCTTACTAATCACTTCGTTTTTGAACCGGAGCTCAAGCTTTAACACCCCCCCCCATGCGTTCAGAATCGTTGTAAAAATGTTTACCTGGAGATCTGCCAGTAGCAGAACTTCCCGTTACAAGGTGACAATGCTAGGCTTACTGCCTCCTAATTAGCAGCAACATGTTCAGCCCGCTGTGTGTGCACCTTCAGTTGAGGATGGACTGCCTATCTGATAGACCTGATAGGCGGCCCGATGGACAACTGAAGAAGGACCACTGAAGTTCTGATAGTAGAGGCTGGAGCAAAGCGATCACAGCAGTTCGCTCATTCTGCTGATCTTCCATTCAGAAAACACCTGATATTGCTTTTAAAGGCGCCCTGTGATTTGACAAGGGAAGACTGTGATGTTTATTTGCCCCTTGTCCAATTACAGAACACCCTGTACATATAAAAAAAAGGATAGCAGACGTTTTCTGAATGGAGCATCTGCAGTGCAATTGGCCCGCTGCGATCCCGGATCAACTGTCAGGTTCACCACCGGAACTTCAGCGGTGACATCACTGGCAGAGGCTGCATAGAAGTAACATTTTTCATGAAAGAAGCAGCAGCCACCAGTGGGGCACACATCATCAGAGGCACCTTCCTGGTACCTTGTCAATGCCCCAATAAAGTGTTAGCCCACATTTCGGCTTTAAGAAAACGGCATAAGGTGAAGTGTGATGTCAGACATACAAGTTGCACACACTTTGAAAGAGGTGGTCAACTGCAGCTGGCCTCCTGTAGTTGCCCGTGTGTTGTGGTAATTCAGGCTTTAGTACATTCTAAATCACTGCCGCGGTACATGTGCAAAGTCACAGTCCTGAATACTTGTTTTGGGTCAGTCACTCTGTGTTAAAGTTGAACTCGGGGTACCAGTATTTTATTACAGTGCATGCGTGTATCAGTTTAGCTCTGTACACTTTTATTTTGTTCCTAAAACATGGAAAAATCTCCCAATCAACCCCCAGCTGACATGATGAATGCTGGGGCGCATTATATATAATATACATTTCTTGAACTTTTAAAATAACTTTTTGTAATTTGAATTCTCTGATTAAAGCAGAACCTCCTAACCAGTACAGCCAAAGAAGGTGCCATCTTAGCTTCTATTTGGATTGTAGTTGCCATGGTGCTGCACATGTGGTCAGCTATGACACCAGCCATTTGAGGGCTTGAAAGTTCGGTTGAGAGCTGAAATGAGCACACTGGCAACTTTGGCAGTAGGCATGCTTTAAAAGTAACTGCCTTGGGAGACATAAAAGAAGAACTCCAGGATTTTTAAAAATTAACCCTTGCAGTAGGGGCTACCCCTGCACTGCAAGGGTTAACTGCTCCTTTGTGTCTAGGTAAAAAAAACAAAAAACGATATACTCACCAAAAGCTCTGAGCTTGATTCTATTTAGACCAGTCCCTGGAATGTCTCTCCCCCTCCTCTGCAGTGGCCTAAGGTCCTGTAAATCATCATGTCTATACACTGTGCATAGACGTAAGGACAATGAGGAGCATTCCATTGTGTTGCAGAGGAGGGGGCAGGATTGATGGCGTGCCGTAAAAGCTGGCCGCCCGTATAAATTTGTTATTTTAGCAGCAAGACACAAACGAGTACTTAACCCTTGCATTGCGGGGGTAGCCCCATTGCATGATTTAATAAAAGTCCTGGAGTTCTTCTTCAAAGAGGAGCTGTACTCTTATCTCTAACCCTTTTTGCTGCTGAGGCCTTTTTTTTTTTGCACACATGTTATAATCGACATTTTAGGCCTGAAAATTACTTCAAACCCCCAAACGTATATTTGATAAAAGTCAAGACCCTGTAGAAAACAAATGGTGGCAGTTGCAAATGTTTAGGTTGCATGATATTAGTGCAACTCTTTATCAAACCCCAAAATTGAGTGAAAAATGCACTTAAGTTAAATTTAGTGCCCCATCACACAATATAATACCAATTTTTTTTCTACGATATAAAAGATGAGGTTACATGAGTAAATAGCTACCCAACATGCCCAGGTTAAAAATTGTGTCCGTGAAACAACAACAAAAATGTCAGTACTCCAAAGAGTCCATAGACGACACTTTAAAAGCCCCTACAGGTCATACATTTGGAGGTACCCATAATTATTGCTCTCACTCTGGCGTGCGCGGCTATACCCAACATCGACACGATCATCATTTTCGTACGTAGGCGCACCCGACGCGTTTACGTGAGTACACGCTCACAGGGTGTAGAATGTGCTCTGACACGGGCAGCTCGCGATATTAAGGAACCTTTCCATCAAAGATGTATCATAGATGTCAATTATTTTAGCTTCCAACACAGGGTATTGGCCTTTAAACTAAAAATTTATTATTTTTACATTTATTTTATTATTTTTTAAAACTGTTTTTTTTCTTTTCTGTAATTGCGATCACATAGAAGGGCTTACAAACACCCTATGTGATAGCATATTGGTGGTGATAGGTCCTCTTCAAGGTGACACTAGGGGCCCAAAAGACTGCGCGATTGTGCATGATTGGACACAGCGATTGCCACATGGCCCCATTGATTTCAATGCACGCATGGTATCGTGGCGGGAAACTGTGCGATCTGCCTGGCGTGACTGGGTTGCCATTAGAAAATAATGGCACCGCCAGCTCGATCGGCAGTGGTGTGCGATTCTGTGACGCGTGGTTTTGTGCAGGATTGCTGCGGAGCCACAGATCTCCCTAGTGTGAAACTAGCCTAAAGTAGTGCATGTAGGGTTTCTGAGTGGGATGAAGCCTCTTGTTAAATGATTCTACGCTGCAGCTTTAGTTTGTGAGGCTCCGAGTGGTGCTGAACCAGTAAACTCACTGACCGCTGTTGTCTGCTCAGATCCAGTATATAAAGACACAAGCGACTATAGAGGTAGGAAAACCGCTTGATGATCAATCCCAGGGTGAGCAGTAGATTCTCCCGCGGGGAGGCCATGTCCTCTAGGACCGTTTATTTGCCAGATTTTCATGTGTAACCAGACAGTACCTAGAACAACAACAAAAAACGTGTCATTGCTTGTTTACGGCACGTTTCCCTAAAGTGGTGCCAGAAAAGAGCCTGGCTGGATGCAGCGATTTTCCTGGGGAAAGTCGAATAGAAACGTTTTGATAAATTGTCAGGTATCAGAGTTGTTTATATATCATCTACCTGCTAATTTGTTCCATATGGAGAAATGGCTGCTGTGAGGGCGGGGGGGACAAGTCTCCGGATTCTAAGCAGAACTTTTGCTGAGTTTATTTTGGCATACAGAGCAGACTATCACTTTTATCTTGTTGTGCTGACACATGGAGTTGCTTAGATTGTAGTGCTAAAAAAAAATCTGATGTGTGCACAATAAAGAAAAAAAAAGCCATTGAATGAGCTGAACCGAAAACTTTAAAGAGTTCAGTCAAAACTGAGTATGAAGCTTTAAGATGTATATAGGAGCACAACCTACCTGCTCATCAGGGAATGACAGTAGTACCCCGGTCCAATGAGCTCAGCTGTACTGGGATTGTAGGAGACTTCTAGTAGGTCAAATTCAGGCACTTGCATTAAAAAAAATATATCATATAGGGCACAGGAATAAAGCACTGCTCCTCCACGGCTTTTATCAGGGGAAAGACAGCTGGGTGCTCGACGGCAGGAGTGTGTCCTCGCTTCAACCAAAAGGAAGAACCTGGCCACACTCTGTTCCATGCTGAATCAGTTTATTGAGGATTTGTGACC
>NW_017306307.1:2025986-2044078 GCF_000935625.1 Nanorana parkeri
GGGGGGGGGGGCGCAACCTTAAAAACTACACTACACTGTAAATTATAAATTTAAACGGAAATAAAAAAAAATAAAACAATCTAGCTTGGAGCCCAGGCTGCCTGGGCCCCTCACACAAGTACTGGCCGTAGCCCCCTGATGCCGGTCCTGGCCGGGGACTCAGATCGCCACCCCCCCCGTTCACTTGCGGGACCCCATATGGGGTCGCGACCCACACTTTAAGAAGCACTGATCTAGCCCATAGATCACATGACAGAACCTGGGATTAGCAGATATTTTTTTTTTCTTTTTGTGCCCCATTGTGTCATGTGAGATTTAATGGTAGGTCCACTTTAAATGAAATTAGTCTTTTATATAAACCAGGATGCAATATGGGTTTTCTTGCCCTTCAACATCCTGTTTCTTAATATCCCTTTTGGAGCCATCGTGATCTCGGGGGGTTTAGAATCTGCTGTCTTATTCGTGGTCTGTTATTAGGTCGGATCTGCTCTGTATCCCTTCTGCATATATCACAGTTATAACTATCAGGTAAAGGATAGTTACTGCTTCAGACTCGAGCACCCCGTGGTTCTGCAGCTGTTGGGGAAATTTAAGTCTTGCCTTCAGCTGTGTGCGTGCAATTTATTACCAGGACATTAACACTTTGTCTGCCCGGTTTAATATCGCATGATCTTACAAGGGCCATGGAATCAGTCTTCAGCAAAAACAAAGTTCATTCAGACATATAAAACATGAATAGTGTTTACCTTAGTCTACTTTTAGTAATAATATATAAAAGCATAGTAATATACTTTTAATAATGTTCTGAACATTTGTGAACACATACATTGCATTGTTGGGGAGCGGGTGGCAGTGTACCTGTTCTCCACCATGATAAAGTAGAGGTTTGTGCTGAGCGCTAATCATTTTCAGGTCTTTGCTGGAGCAGTTTACTTATATTGTTTTTCTACAAGTTTGCTTTAAATAGACAGTGTCACTTTGCACAGTCAGGGTAAACTGACAGTGTCTGCATAATGTAAAAAGGGGCCCCCTCCTGACCTACTGCTATTGCCTCTCCAGCATTGCCTTGTGTCACAAGGACAGGAAATGAAGAAACATGGACAGCAGTTAAAGCTCTTAGCACATTCTTTACCACCCATTGAAGTTCTGGCAAATGGGGAGGGGGGGTTGTCAGTGGTAGATGAAGGTAATTTGGGACAAGGGCACTAATTGTGAGGCTCCTGTTGCAGCCTAACTGTGGGATCTAGAGTGTTTGCACAATGACTATGATCCTGCTGTCATTAGACAGTACAGATCACAGGCAAAATGCACAGAGGTGATCAGAGCGGCTCTGTACCTTGTTATCACTGTAAGGGCCAATCACCGTGATTGCACATATAAACACTGCTTGGGTTTACATTTGAGAGCCCTCCCATTCCTCTCACAAGAGAAAATTTAACGAATGAAGGAATTGTATGAATCGGCAGGTCAATAATTTGATTTTTTTTACCCCAAAACATTTTTTTTTAGTTTTGGAGAAGAGTTAAAACCCCCTGCCACTTAGATTTTTTTGCTGTCTGTGTACCATTTGAGAAAGTTTCCCCTCCCTTCCTGTCCCACAAAATGTAACAGGAATTTAGAGGAAGTCTCCCCAAAGTGATGGGAATTCCCTTATTGCACAGTTGTCTCTGGAACAAGTGTTCACTTTGGAAGATTTAGGGCTAGTTCACACCAAAAATTCCGGCCCGATCTGGTGACGAAACTCACTGAACCGCATCCCAGCCGACTCCCTGCGTTCAGGCGCGGGAGGGGGCGTGGCGGTGCAATGAAGTCAGTGGCACCGCAGCCACTTACCCCGGCCGCAGTGCGAACGACCGCAGCCGAACGTGTGGCACATCAATGCCTGCTTTCCGGTGCGGTCAGAAAAAATGTTGCACCAAATCGGGCCGGTAGACACTGTGGTGTGAACTAGCCCCTAATTTCTCTCGCATCTTCTTCTGTGGACATCTCTAAAATGTTGCATCTCCCCTTCCTTTCTGGGTGACAGTGCTTCACCAGTACAAATAGTGTGGTAAATCTCCTCAAGGGGAACACAATGATCACTTGACGGGGGGTCTGGGCCCTGGAGCCCTCCTGTGGGGAGGGACTGGGAGCCTGATATAATACATATGCATCATTGAGCCAGCCATAATAGGTGCATGCACCATTACAATTGTTACAGTTGAATAATATCTTCTGATACTTCTATGCACTGCATTCAAACTTCATTATCTACTGTATATTGTGCTTTACCTGTCTCTGTAGAAGAGATTCTTCATTGCCTTCTGCATACTTGTAATGTTGTCACTCTCGCCAAAACAATATCAATAAAAATTATTGTAACAGAAAACTTGACAGATGGGCTAATCCTTCCCCGTTTTCTTCAAAACTACAATACAAAGAATTTGCTTTAGAGATCCACTGTAAGTTGTATCTTTTAGTAGTTAGCACTGTGGTCCATAGTTAAGTCTTCTCCCGGGACTTGATCTGTTTTGGAGTGTGTATGTTCTTCTCATGTTTGGCTGAGTTTTCTCCAAGTTCTTTGGTGTCCTCCTACAATCTAGTAATATTCTGATAGGTTAACTGGCTTCCACCCAAACTGGCCTGTTTTGACTAAATGGCTGCGGTAGGGATTTTGTATTACTCCAGGGCTGGGGCTATTGGTTGTAGGTTTACTAGTAGGTGCACAGGTTAAAGCACAGTTATAGCTTATGAACCTATGATCACATGGTGAGAGAGAACCACACTTGTGTCGGCAACTACTGATAGCCATCTTCAGTGTGGTTCTAGTGTGTCCTCAGAACCCCTTCAATTTCCTCTGCCAATCCAGGTCTCATTCACACTATCACATTACAGTAACTTGTGGTAAAACACGCGGCAGCACGTTAAACACTGTAGGATACGTTGTTGTGGCATTTATTTTTGATGGTACCCCAATGCACCCCAACTCAGCACAATACTTTTTCATTGCTGTGCACTGCAACGCATAAATGTGAGCCATCTGTGTTTTGCAGTGTGTTGCATTAAAAAGTGTGTGTCTGTTTTTTAAAGTGCAATAAAGTGATGGTAAACTCGGGAGTCAAATCTTAATGCATTCAAGTACCTTTTAACAATAATGTATCTTATTTGTGTATCAGCTAGTAGGATATATAGAGACAACAGCACTCCAAAAGTGAATCAAATACGTCTGTTTATTGACGTACGAACCGCATAGCGTGATGCACTCAATGCGACGCTTCAGGGTCTCACAGGATCCCCTTCATCAGGCTGAACAAGTTTGTGTATCACTCGGCTGTAGATCCTCAAATCATCTCTGAATAGGTGCTGACACTGTCCTTCCTTCTGGAGGGTGACTACTTTTGTTCCCCATGGTCCCTGTGTGTGTTGTAAAGTAGCCACCGCTCCAAGCTCACTCTTGTGATAGAATATAATAGTTTACTAATTTGTACTGAGATTGTAGCCCATCACGGGAGTGAGCTTGGAGAGGTGACTACTTTACAACACACATAGGGATCAATCACATAAATCAGGGAACATAAAACATTTTTTTATCCTTTTTCCAGTGTTTGAATAAACATTTTTCACTTGGTTGCATATCTGCTGTCAGTGCGTTCTAAACATGATCTCTTTATAACACATCAGCATGGATTTCTAGGTGTCTGGAATTACTGCTAGCCATGAAATGCTATCCTAAAGTAACTAATTACCAAGCCCAGCCATAACTCTATCTCAGAGCTTTGGTGCCAATCCTATGTTTAGAAAACTTTGGCTATAAAGTACATATAATATTTCCAGCTTTGGCTGAATTTCTATGTAGTTAAAGAGAATCTGTAGCTTAAAAAACAAACACTTTCTGGAGGAGAGAAGGTATAATAAGGTGCCGGGGCATACCTTTTCTTTCTCCATCTGTCTCTCCTGAGCTCTGCGCCCTATTATGCTTATGTAAATATTGACTTCCTGCTAGTGGGAGTATTGGCACTACGTCTCTCCCCGAAATCCCACAATGCAGTGATCAGAGCCTACTTTACAGAAAATCTGGCAGCGCTCTGACTTAAGATGTTCAGGTGGCTCCCGGGAGCTGTCTCTTCTCTTAAAATGTTAGTTTATTTTTTACTACACTTTGCTAGGTACTGTTCTATCTGCTATCTAACACGACCACATAACCTAACCACATTATAAGCTTTGGAAAGATACAGCATTTTGTTTGAAACTGTATAACTTTGTGTTGTGTCTCCAAGCATTTAACTAGCCGTAGTAACGTGGAGATGTTTGAATCTCAGTTACTATGTATGTCATAGCTGTGCCATCTGCAGTAGGAAAAATGGCAGCTGCAGGGCAGTCGAGCTGAATGCGTTCAGGTCCACTAAGATTGATGTGACCTCCATGGGACTGGTTAATGGACACATGTAATTATTTGCATAAGAGTTGTTGGGACTTTTCAGCTTTCCGCCCAGGCAGAGAGGCATCGTACTGTACCAGAGCATGTGGTGGGGCACTATGTGTCCCTCAGATAACATTGGCCACACCTGTTATGATCTGCCTATACAATCCATTAGGCCTTATTGACTTGTGCTTCAAGCTACACTAAACTCAGGAGGTAAAACTTAAAAATGCATATACATACCTCAACTCCTAACAAAAATGTATCTTATTTGTGAATCGCTCGGCTGTAGATCCTCAAATCACCGCTGGATTGGTGCTGGCCCTGTCCTTTCTGGAGGATGCCTACTTTTGTTCCCCATCGTCCCTGTGGTTGTTGTAATGTAGTCACTGCTCCATGGACTACAATCTCATTTAGTTTACTAATTTGTACTGTGATTGTAGTCCATCACAGGGGCGAGCTTGGAGCTTCTTTTGAAGCTATGGATTGCCAGGCCTAGTAAACACTTTACAATCTCGGCAATGGTGGCCAAATTTCCTTCAAGGTTATAGGTCCTGTGTTTTATGCTTTAGTATTCTTATTCTTTCAACCAAGACTGTTATGCAGATTAATGCTGGCCATAAATGCATTTCATGCCATCATGCAGTCATTTATTTCACTGATCAGATAAATAAGTGTATGGCGGCCAGTATAAGACCTCCAGTTTGCATTGTATTATGTGTTGAAAAATCAACTAGGAGATTATCTATAGTGAACTAGTCCCCTTAAATTTCCTTTTCTGGATCAGTTGGGTTCCGGGACAACCTGAAAGATTATTGGAATCACAGGAAGGAGAGATACCAGTAAATGGGAAAGGCGGATTAGCCTCCCCTGCTGCTTTGTAATTACTACATTGTGCCAGGACACTTCTTTGGGTGAAGTGATGCATACAGTGTTTGTATCAATAGCAGACCATACATCATGTGATCACCAGAGGTGCTTTGCATTGTGTCATTGGGACAGCTTAGGGTGTGTTTATACACTCCAACCAAACCGCACTCATGAGCTGGAATTCCTCTGGCATTGAGATAATAATTTGCACAGTCAAATTACTTCCTTTAACCAAGGGACTAATCCTCTCTTAATGTCAACCTATAGGCGACCAGAAAGAGAAAGATCGCCATTCGCAAAGCCCAGGGGAGAAACGCAGAGGCAATCCGAGAGCTGAATGAGTATCTGGAACAGTGAGTGTTTTACTAGGGGATTTTGTTTTGCACTTGTGCTATATTTTTTTTTTAATTAAAAAGGAATTTGCATTTGACTTAGGCTCCTTTTTTGCATCCAAGCTGTTCTTTTTCCAAGCTCTTTCCCACCCCACCCAGCATCTCAAGCATTTGACCCCTTCTCTTTTGCAGATTTGTGGGTGACCAAGAAGCTTGGCACGAACTTGCAGAACTTTACATCAACGAACTTGAGTAAGTTACTTTGGATATTTGGGCTGTCTGTTAAAAGTAGTGTAAAATGCAATTTGCAGTCTTTTATATGGTCCTCTGGAAAAGGTATAGAAGACGAAGAAAACTGAATATAAACGTTTACAATCCAATGAAAACACTGTGCTCTGCATTAAGGCCAAGCAATTTATAGAGACTTCACTATTAAATAATAAAGTGTAACGTTAATTTGAAGAGACCGAATGAGCAAAGTGACAGTTTCTTTTGATAGTCTACCCCCCACCAGCAAGATATACTCAGCCATCTACATTCACTAGCTGCCTCTGCGCTGCAGGACACTGGGTTAAGCACCAGCGATGGAACCTACCTGGGTGGGTGGATGACATCACTACCCCTCCCCGCGTACCAATGTTAGGCGGTTGGCCGCTCAGGCCCAAGCAGTGTCACATCCAGACATGGCAAGTCGCATGCTTTGCCATGTCTGGAATTCCTGATCCTCTAGAGCAGTGGTTCTCAACCTTTCTAGGGCTGGGACCTCTTGGTAACATTTGCCAGGTTGTAGTGACCCCCAATGGTAAAATTTAGGAATGCACCAATACTAGTATCTGTGTGGGCTCATGTGAGCTCAGTGTAGGCTCTCTGGTGGTCAAGCCGGCATTCAACTCCTGCCCGCTCCCCTCTCTTTGATCCTCCTTGGCTGCCAGTGCTGCAGCGCTATCTAGCGGTGCGGCCGGAGAACTGACACTGCTGATCTAGGAGGTGGCTGAGGAGCCTCTCACCTAGCGCAGCACAAAGCATGTGGTGACCCCCTCAACAGTGGGTTGTGACCCACAGGTTGACAACCACTGCTCTAGAACAATAGAACATGGTCTCTGACCAGAGTGGGTTGGGGAGTATGACTTGTTCGGGAAGAGGGTGTGCCAGCCAAAATGGTCACTTTAGCCTAAACGGGAACAGTGACATTGTCTCTTTAAAACCTATTGCAACCAAAATTTTCATCAATTTTGGAAAAGGTAGAACATTTGTCAATTTTTGTTTTTGTGTCTCCATCGGGAAATCTAAACACGACAGGGGTTATAACTATAAAAAAAAAGTGTTGTTTGGGGTTGGGATTTACAATAATTCTTTACTGTGAACCAAGCACAGGTTCACAGTAAAGGTTAATAGAAAACACACTCCCTTATATCATTATCCTATAGATTTAAGAATGTGATGGCGAGCAAAGCTGCTACCAGTCCCACATTCTTTCTTATTATTATTAAACAGGATTTATATAGCACCAGCAGTTTGCTTGGTGCTTTACAGCATATGGGGAGACAGTACAATTACAATACTATACAAAAGGATTAGAAGGACCCTGCTCATAAGAGCTTACAAGGAGGGGGCAAGCGATACAGATGGTAATAACTGTGAGGCAGTTTTAATAGGCTACCCTATAGAGTTTAGATTTCAGGGCTTGTCTAAAGCCAGACAAAGTAAAAGACAGCTGAATAGGTTGTGGTAGGAAGTTCCAGGGGTTGGGACAGGCTCTGGAGAAGTCCCGGAGGTGAGCATGGGAGGAGATGATGAAGGAGCTAGACAGCAGGATGTTTTGGGAGGAGTAGAGAGGACAGTTTGGGTGATATTTTGAGATGAGGATGAAGATGTAGCCAGGGCAGTGTTGTGAATGACTATGTATATTAGTATTTTGAATTTTCAGCATTCATGATAGACTGAAGAGGGGATAACCTATGTAAAGGTCGGTCAATGAGGCGAGAGTTGACGAACTTATGTTGTATAAGCACAACCAGTGGCTATATTTATATATTGAAGGAAATGCTTCCACAGGGGCATAGGCATGTAAAATGTGGGAAAACCATCAGAGTGCATATACACTTAGAGATCTGCTGAGTTTTTGTGTCATAACTGTTCACTAGTTATAAGTAGAAAGCACAATAATAATTTTGTTTTGTAAAAGCTGAACTTCAGGTTAGCAACCAGACAAATTGTTGAATTACTGTTTTAACTTTTTTATATTTGTATCTTCCTGCCCCTGTGACAACCACTCACCTAATTTCTTGCACTGCTGTCACAGGGACACATAGGACTCCTTCACTCCACCATTGCTGGGCTTCCTTGTTCAGTGGAGTGTCATAAGGACAGGCAAAAGAAACATTGTTTTCAATGGAGACTAGAGAATCGGGACAGGTTGCATTTTATTGATGTGTGTTGCAGCTTGCTGCATTGCATGTACTAGAAGGACAGAAGTCCGAACAGCAAATGCACATAACAGAAACTCCACAATCGCACATCTGCATGTGTGCCTTATAAGTGCTTTGTGGTCTGAACAAGCCCTAAATGAGGCGAAGGCTTCCTAAAGCTGCCCATACACCTTACAACTATCTGCAGATTTTCTGTGGTCAGATGGAAAAGGTGCAACAGATTCCTCCATCTACACTTAACTGTGTGGCTGGAGAAATCTCCACCTGGGCCAATCTGTTGCACTTTTTCCATCTGACCACAGAAAATCTGCAGATAATTGTAAGGTGTATGGGCACCTTAACATGCTAATAGACAGCAATAAAAACATGATGGAAGTATTTATTTTCTCTTCCCAAGTCTATACGTTTATCCAAGACTAAAAAGAAAAGTTTGGTTGCAGTTTAGTTTTTTTTAGAATAACCAATTAAACATCTTGTTCACAAATAAAGCAGATCTGACTGGTGGGAAGGTTTGTTAAGATGGAGACTTTTAATTTTTTTAAACAATTGATTTTTCAATTTGGTCTCTTGTTTGGTTGTATGAGCGTGCACCCAGCTGTGAACACTTATGTGGTCCTGGCTAAAGGTGCCCATACACCTTACAATTATCTGGAGAATTTTGCGATCGTGTTTTTGTCCGCAAATCTGCCAGTTGATGGGAAGTGCACAAACCCAATTACTGTACAACTGGCAGATTTTTGTCTTTCAAGCAGGCTAGAAAATTTTTGTTTAGTTGGATGAAAATCGACGGGTTAGTGGCATTGTTGTACAACAAGAATCTCAAGATGCAAACTGCACATGTTCAAACGAAAACCTGTTCTTTCGATCGATGAAAATCAGCCAGTTAGTGGTGCTGTCGAACATTAAAGTAGTATTAAGGTCTGGGCGTTTTTTACCTTAATGCTTTCTTTGCATTAGGGTAAAAACGGCCCAGCACTTTTTTTCCCCCCCTGTCCCCCCCACACTTACCTGCTACGCTCGTCCCCGCCGCCGGTCCCGAAGCGATCCTCCGTTCCCCGAACTTCCTGGTTGCAGGGGGAGGATACTGATGGCAGAGGAGCCCTAGGCTCCTTCTGATGTCATTCAAAGGGAAGGGGCGTGGCCTGCCACAGGGCTGTGTGTGTCTATGGACGCACACAGCCACTGTGCGCACGGGTGCCTCCATTAGAACGATGGAGGCACCCATGCGGGGGGGAGAGCGCTGCGGTGACCCACTTGAAAATGAGGAATTAAAAACTTTTAAAAGAAAAAGGGCAACAGCCTCAAGCAAAGGAGGCTTTAATATCACTTTAATTGCGAACTTCATTGGTCTGTGCATGTTGGGCTAGTTGTAAGAAAATTGAACGAGGGTGAGATGTTTGGACAAAAAAAAGTTGTACAACGGTTGGTGTATGGACCACCTTTACGCTATAAAATAATGGACGTCTAGGGAGATCAGGTGCTAACTTGAAGACACACCCAAAACTACAGCTGTGTATATATACATTTTATTATACAGGTATATAGTATTTTTAGAAAGAGCAGTGTTGTTGTCATAAGAAGTATGTAACCGTCAAGAATTCTCATTGTGATCTGAATATGCACACTGGCTGTGTTTTATTGCGGTAGTTTTGGGAGGAAGCATTGGTGTCAATGGATTAGCCATCATTTCTAGGATACTTTTCCCATTTATAATTGTGTGAACTCTATCCTCCCAGTGAAGGCAAAGGCTTGTCCTTTTACCTGTCTTAAGGGGCTCTGCCCTGCCTAAATTCTATAACTCTATATCGCATTGTCTGTTTCCTTCCTGCCCATGATGAGTGTATAGTGAAGACTTCGGATTCCATCTGGTTACGCCTGAATAATGAAATAATTAACCTTTTGACTGCTTTAGAATTATCAGTTTATTGAGGTCCCGTGAAATGTTAATGCTCTTTTTTACTGGCTCTCCTAAAACATCTTCAATATTATATTACTATTACGGGGTTAAAAAAAAAATGACATTGCTTAACCCCTTCATGACTGAGGCCTTTTTTTCATTTTTTGTACCCATGTTATATTCCAAATTTTAGGCCTGAAAATTACTTAAAACCCCCCAACATTATATATTTTCTGAATGCCAAGACCCTATAGAATAAAATGGTGGTAGTTGCAAATTTTTATGTTGCGCAATATTAGCGCAACTCCTTATTAAACCCCAATATTTAGTGAAAAATGTAATTAAATGCCCCAAAACACAACAAAATACCCATTTTTTTTTATGAAATATAAAAGATGAGGTTACAACGAGTAAAACGATACCCAACATGCCCAGGTTACAAACTGCGTGCATCCGTAAAACGGCGAAAAACCCCAGTACCCCAAAAAGTCCATAGAAGACGCTTTAAAAGCCCCCACAGGTCATCAATTTAGAGATATAAACCCTCTGGGGTTTTTTTTGCATATATCTGCTGCTGGCAAGCAGTAGGTATATGCAAAAAGTAAAAAAAAAAAAAACATTTTGAAAAGGGTTAATACTTACCTGATCTTGGAGCAGGCGCATGCACAGTTTGGATTTTCGCCCGGGAGACGAGGAGAGACACGAGGTAAGTATATGGACGCGTGCACCCGCATGCAGACACCGTGGGACAGGAAGTACCAGCAAGGACAGAGGAGTCGGCGCTGGATCGGAGACATCATTTGAGGTCAGTGCTGACACTAATATTGGGGGGGAGGGGAAAAAAACTTAACCTTTAATGTCACTTTAAAGTATATCTAAAGGCAATACTTGTGGAGCCCTTGTGGAAGAAACGTTTCATCAGCATGGTCTTAAAGGGACAATGTCTCATTGTAACGGCACTTGATACTGTTATTAAGGATGCTACTGGTGGCAAGAGCATTAATCTACCCCAGAGGAAAAAGCCTAAGGAGTAGACTGGCTGACTGACTGTAAAGAAACGTCCTCGTTGAGACCCTCCAAACTTGGTTCCCTAACTGCCCACAAGGTCTGGCACTCCATCTGCCAAATCCTGAGACAAGTCGTCTTCTGCATGACAGTGCACCCCTGCTTTCCAGAGTGAGGGGAGCTTTGTGAGCCTTCGTGGATGCTTGGACAACTTGCATCTCCAAAACTTGTGCTCAGGATGTGCTATCCCAAGGCTACCAACTGTTTTGCTCCCTGCCCCGTCCTTGGTTTCGCACAGAATACCAACAAGCCTTCTCAGGTCTTATGCACCAACATGTCATTGTCCCAGTTCCTGCATAAGAATATACTCTGTTCACTAAATCACTGAATTTCTTCTTCTGAGCCCAGAATTTCTTATGAAATCCACCAGGTCTGTCATTGTCTCCCTTTACCTGGGAGACTTTCTGGCCTCTGTGGACTTCAAGAATATGTAATTGCCTGTCTCCATCTTTCCAATGCATCAACATTTCCTACGTTTTACTGTGGGGCTCATGCACTTAATTCATGGCCCTACTCTTTAGTCTCTCTTCTGCACCTTGGGTGTTTACCAAGGTGCTGTCCCTATTATTAGCCCTGTTGCACTTTCATGGCATTCCAATTGTGGGATACGGAGACGACCACCTGTTGAGGGAACAGTAGCCACAGGTTCTGTAAGACAACATGGCTTTGACTGTCCATACATTGCAGCAGTTCAGGTAAATCCTGGAGCCTCAGAAATCATTAGTCTGGTTCTTTGTGCACTTTAGAAACTGCGGTTTTTCTCTAATGGGTACATCCCTTTCTCTAATGTCAGTCACAAGGTGAAGTGTCTTATAGCTGTCACCTCATTGAGGCGAGTGTCTGAACTGGTGGCCTTATCCTGCAAGAAATCTTTACTGGTTTTGCAAAGGGACAAAGTCGTGTTGAGGCCCAGGTCTTCCTTCTTGCCTAAGGCAGTTTGTGCCTTTCACCTCAACCAGGACATCATTCTTCTGTCCCTCTGTCTGGCTGCTGTTTATCAAAAGGAAATTTCCATCCATTGATGATGTTTGGTCTGTGATAGTCTCAGCTTTCATGAAAGACTGATTCCCTTTTTGTAATACTGGATTGTCCCTGTAAGGGTGCACCAGCTTCTTGTTCCACCATCTCTAGGTGGCTCAGACAGATGATATTCCAAGGTTGTGGTCTCTTATGGTTCTTTCTTGGGTCTGTTAGCATTATTTGCTGTGCTGTCCATCCCTCAGTTGGACTGTTTTTGGACATTATGAAGTTTAAAGTCTTCCTTTGTTCCTCAATAGACTAGAAAGAAAATAGGATTTTTGTACTTGCCATAAAAAACCTTTTTTCTGGAGTCCATTTGAGTACACCCCCACTTCTCTGTAATTATGATCATGATCTCATCATACTGTTCCTGAGTTGTTTGCCATTGTCCAACCCACATTCAGTGTATAAGAGTATAAAACAATATTAGGAGACGGGTCGAGGGTTTTTTGGCAGAACTGACCAACATTCAGGAAGCAACTCAATCTAAACATCAGGAGCAGGTAAGCCGAACAGGGGGAGATTATTCCAGTTAGGTTGTTACTACTCATCCTAGCACACTGGGCTTGTGCTTTTATTTTCCTTATACTCCTACAGGGAATTCTACTACTCACTTTGGCAGCGTATAATCTCTGACTTTCAAAAACAATGTCGAGTTCTCCTAAAGCATCTTTTCAAGTACCAGAGTCTTCGTGGGCCTCAGCATCAATAGGCATCTGCATGGATAGTGTATTGCACATAATAACAGAAGCTCTTTCTTTTCTAACCTTCACTACACAAATGACAGTTGCAATCAGATCAATATGGGCAACAAGCTTATTTCTTTCACACAGAGCTGGAGCAGTCCCAGGAGCCAGGTAACCAATACACCTGCTGCCTGACCTTTGGGAACCTTTTCTATTTTTATCAAATTAAGCACGTCCACTGACTTTGAAACTGTCCCCTGGCTCCTGATTTTCGAATTAGTCAGCCCTCTGTTTTCACATGTGAGCCACCTTGCCACCACCGTTGCACTTATTGTACTGTTAGCCTTATGTTGCTATCAAGCAGACAGCCCAAACAAAAGTTGTGTTTCAGCTTTTACCAACTATTGAAGAGTATATCGCTTTGCTATTTTGTATTTCTGTTAGAGTGTAAGCACTGTGGTTGAGTTCTCAGGTTTGCACACATGCTGTGGCTGTTAGAAGCGACTCTTTCTCTTTAAAACTTTCTCTTTCACCTTTCATGTAGAAGTAAAGCCATTAAAAATGCTGACAGGTAGGGTTTTTATGAGGGAAGAGATTCTATGTCTCTTTTGTCATAACTGCTCCTCCCTTCCTGTCGGCAATTGTGTGCACTAAGCCATGTATGCACAGTGCACAAACTCGTCAAGGTACTGTGCTGAGATGAAGTAACCCCCAAAGACGCCCAAACTAGAAAAAGACTGGGAGCGGATGGAAGCAACCGAGGCGAGTTCTACATGACGGCGCTGGAAGTGATCACCTGCTAGGTAAGTCTGCCATAATGTGCTCTAATGCCGTGCTTTAAAGCCTAACTCCAGGCATCTATCTATCTAATAGAGAGCGAAGAGTTAAAATTTCCATCAGGTTTTATTTCTGACCTGGACCTCATTAGGGGAGATTTTTCCAACTTCCTGTCCCTGTGATGCCCATAGAAGAAATGGGGGATGCAGTTGTCATTGGGATGAAAGGCAAAGACACAATTAACAAGAAGTTCTAACCCTTCCACACTCCTTGACTGTAAGGTGGAAAGGAAAAAACTGGGAGATATGATACAAGAATCCAGTAAGTTACTTGAGTTTCCCCAGCCCTTCTAGACCCATGACTGAAGTATCACTTTTTGCTGGACTGCCCCTATTTGTTTTTGCCACATCAATTTAGTGGCACTTTAATATCAATAATATTATAGGCCAAAGTGTTTGGTAGGTTTTTGCTAAAGAATATTGATTCTCTTTGTAATCTTTGTCCTTTTTTTTTCCTTTTTCTTCTTATATAGTTATGCGAAGGCGGCCTTCTGCCTGGAGGAACTCATAATGACAAACCCGCACAATCACTTTTACTATCAGCAGTTTGCAGAAGTGAGTATGTTGCTTGATTATCTAAAATGTTTTCATTCAAAGTGAACCAGTGATTTGCCCTTGCAGTGTGAAGTAAAAGGTTCAGTTCAAATCCCTCTCCTCTGTCACTGTTCAGCTTCTAGGTGCAGTCCTGTTCAAACTGTCAGTAACTCTTGCGTAGCTTACACAGGGCTCGGTTACTGGCCCAGCTCCGTGCCGTCGAGTGAGTCACATGGCCCTCTAGACCCGGGAGCACTGGATATTTTCTTTATTTCCAGCAACAGAACAAATTAATAAAGTTAAGGAAAGCTATCTGTTGCTACATCGCGGAAACTCAAGTCAGATTTTAAATGAATGTATAGTGTGTAAGACAGAGCTTTGTTTTATTGATCATCATTTTCTGTGACTTAGCCGTTTTTGTCCTAATAATAAACAAATTTATTTATTTTATCAGGTCAAATACACTCAAGGTGGACTTGAAAATCTTGAACTTGCTAGGAAATACTTTTCCCAGTCTCTAAAGCTGAATAACCACAACATGAGGGCGTTGTTTGGCCTTTATATAGTAAGTCTCATTGAGATTCGGAGAATTATATTTTCATATCATTACTCTAAGACACTGTTGCTTCTGACTGCTAGTCTCATGAGATTGGGTGAGGTCACTACTGCTTTCTGTTCTTGATGGAGAGGGATCTCTACCTGGGGGCCTGCAATGTAGGCATCTCCCTTTTTTCTGCTTCATCCATTCTGGGTATCTGCACCTCTGCTGTTGCTGCTGCTTCTTGATCCACCACCCCACCAGTCATTAGGGGTCAGCTCTAACATGAGAATGCCAAGTCCTACTCCTTTACCAAGGTATCCACCTCCATAATGAGACACAGAGCACAGCAAAACGTTAAGTCATTATTTGGGAAAAGGTCTGCTTCGGCTTCTACTGTTCAGATCCTCTTTAAAGCAGAGCTAAACTTTAGTTTAAAGAATTATAGCGAGGAGGACAAAGTAATACCTCTGGCTAGCCAGTGGAGAAGTCAGACTGTAGACTTCAAACCTGGAAGAAGATGGGAAGAAGAGTGGTAGACAGTCAGTTCAGCTCTGTCCTCGCCCCCCTCCCCTCCACGCTGTTGTCTTGGGACATACGCAAGGAGAAGAAGAGCTAGACAGCAGAGTGGATGGGAGGGGAACGAGGATGGAGTTGAACTGACTGTCTTAGTGCCGATGTGGTATGTCTATTGTCTGGATACAGTAGTGTTGAGGGAAGTGGTGGACAGAGGACAAACTGTGGGATGGGTGTGCAAGTGTTCGTAGACCTATGCGATACGACATGAATAAACTTTGGCAGGATGTGCCCTGAGCTGCTGTGACTACACAGGTTCTCATGAACGTGCAGCAGCTCCTACAAGCTGCTGTCACTCATTGGGAGAGGAAGATCTCGACAATATTGTCAGGATCACGTCTCACCACAGAGCTTAGCCCCGCCCACAGTGTATTACATTGAATTTTAAGCTTAGGGTGCATTTTTTATTACCGGAGTACATTGCAAAATGTACTCCTGTATCATTGGGAAACTAAAAATGGCAAAAAGGTGTACCCCATAGTGTAATATGCCCATAGCTAAGTTGGGTGCAGATCAGCAGCAGCACCAGCCTTTGCCTCTAGTTAACAAAACTTATTTTGCAGTTATAATATTTGTTTTTCTGTAATTGCTACTTCTGCATGGTTTACACTGTTTTATTTCCATAAGATATAATTCCTTTCATTTGTCATTGAGAATTCCTGGCATTCTTCAATTGGATATTCTTGTTAACACATTCTCGGTGGACTGTTAGTGATTTAAACACGGGAAACTCTCAAGATAGTCACATGAAACCAGTGGAGTTGTTTTACTTGTGCATAATGACATCAGAAGATGGAGTAGTTTAATGGACTGTAATTAATCTCCATCAGGGGTTGGGTGATATTTACTTATCATGTTGAACTGCTTTTGTTTTCAGTCATCAGTCCACATCGCTTCCAACCCCAAAGCCAGTGCAAAAATGAAGAAGGACAATGTGAAGTTTGCCACTTGGGCTTCTAATCAGATAAAAAGAGCATACCAGGTAAATATCATACACTGTAAGACATCTTTGTTTGTATTAAATGGAACCAGTTATGTCTTCATAAGTGTTAGACTGTCATTACATCATAAGAGCCTCCACAAGGTGTTAGCAAGTATCTTTATTATTCATCAAATCTTCCTCTGCCTACGCAGCAGGTCCCTAATTTGTGGATGTAAGCGGTGTAGAAGTCTCTACTCAAAATAATGGCACCCCGTAAACCAGTGGTAATGTTTAGGTGGCCAGTACTAACCGTTCAGTGAAATGTGGGTTTCGGGGGCAGATGGCTGTACAAGGCCTCTGTACAGCCTGAGGGGGTTCCCTGGGTGCAGAGGTGAGGATTTGGTATTATTTATTTTATTATTTATTACAGGTATATATATATATATATATAGTGCCGACAATTTGCACAATGTTTTACGCAGTACACATTCACATCAGTCCCTGCCCTCAAGGAGCTTACAATCTAAGGTCCCTATCTCACATGCATACATACAGGTCCAATTTATACAGGAGCCAATTAAACTTCCAGCATGTGTTTGGAGTGTGGGAGGAAACCAACACAAGCTGTGTTCCATCTGTGTCCCATTGGGAAGACTTGCTTTCACTTTCTGTCCCGTGGACACACAGAAGTGAGAGGAAGTCTCTCTGCAGTGGGGCTAATGCCTTCATAAAGTACCGATACACAATTTCCAAATTCGAGCCGTGGGTGGCCCTGTTGACAAAACACAGCTTGACGAACGTAAATTGAAAAATAGAAGGAGTCGGGTAGAAAATGTATTGGCCGAACAGACACTGCATCCAACCAGATGCAATCGCTATTCAATAGCCAGTAGGGGAGATTCATCTCTCCGTGCTATTTAGTGTGGATGGGGGAATTGACTCAATTCTCTCATTCAGCCTGTGTATGGCTAGTATTAGGCAGTTGCCACCAGAACCTGTGCCGAGGTTTTGCATTTTTGGATTTCCCTTACTTTTAGGCCCAGTAATAAGGGTCACCAGGACAAAAAGAGCGTGAATTTCCCTGAAAAGGGCACTAATATCAATAAATACCTGACGGGGATCCTAACCTTGCTAGAGCCAATCGAAACCTCAGAAAAAATATTCTGTCTGTAGATGTTTAGGAGCAGGCACAATTTGGCAAACAGGGATGTATTACATTAATGCTTAGACGGGACATCAATGCGATCCTTTCTATTTTTTATTTTCCACTTTCTTTGGACAAGCTGATGAATTTCAATATGCCCAGACCCAATTTTGTAATTGCAGATTTAGCAAAGTTGAAATAACTTTTGTGGAACTATTTGGTTTCTGAAAGGCTGTTCCACGTGATTAATATGGATAAAATAATTGCTTGTCAGACAGAATGACCTCAATCAGCTTGTTGTTTCTGGTGATCACAATTCTGTTTGACATTCTATGTGTGAACTAATGCTATTTCTCCAGGCATACTTGCACACCTCGGCTGAGTCCAGGCAGACTGGATCATGAGCAGCCCTGTACTTGGTTCTGTTAGTGTGAATGTTTCAGAGTGCCGTTTTTTCAATCACTTTGTAGGTAAGGTTTATACAACCTGATGTGTTTTATACAACGTTTGAAGTTTTACGGTACGACATGTGTGTTTTATTTGTGACATTCTAGCTTTATTACATCACAAGAGGAAATTTATATCATGTTGCGATTTCTATTTAGAAACCTCTGATGCCCTTTGCATTTAAAGGGAACGTGTGCTATAGTAAACACAAAAAAAAAAGCAGGCATGTAATGAATGGTGTCCAACATGTATTTTTAGTGTTCTTCCAGAGCGGCCAAGGTAGTCTAGATATGCAGATCTCAACCTTTGGCTCCAAAGTAAAGCTCTGTCACACATGAAGAAAACAGTAGACCTAGATCCTAGGAATAGGTACCATACCCCAAGTGTCTCTACACAG
>NW_017306307.1:2044094-2048516 GCF_000935625.1 Nanorana parkeri
CGAATTATATATATTCTATACAAATTATAAAGCAAAGTTTTTTATTTAATAATACAATTTTAAATTGCATCCACTTAATTAAAAACTATTTTTGTGCATGGAATTTGAACCACCTCCTGTACACCATCAGTCAACTAAATACATAGTCAAAATGAATATAGAGTCAGTGTTTTACCTGGTGTGTTGGATTACTACAAGTTTTATGTAGGGCTGCACTCAACTAATCGATAATAATCAATAATGAGAATAGTTGTCAACTATTCTCATTATCGATTAGTTGGTTGGATCCCCTAGCTCTCTTCTACGCTGGGAGGAGGGCACAGCAAGCAGTGGGCAGGTGCAATAGCCAGCCTGCTATTGGCTATTGCTATTTGAAATGGCCAATAGCAGACTGGCTATTGCAACCGCCCACTACCTGCTGTATTTTCATTCAGCTGCAATCTGCGGAATTCTGCCACCGGCAGCTGTCATTCCCCGGCTGAAGTTATTCAAGCGTCAAGTGCTTACAATACAATTATTTTTTTTAAAAGGTGGCAAAAAGTAATTTTTGGTTTCTGCCTGACATTCTGCTGCAGGAGGTGCGTTGCAGTGTCATTAATTTCAAGGGAACCACAAATGCGCCTCCCACCCACAGCGTGATCGCTCGCACCAAAACACATGGTACTGCATGGCCGTGCGTTCCAGTGCAGTGCAATTGCAAAACATTGTGCATGCAGTGTTACAAACTTTTTTTGTAACACTGCGTTTGTGTATTTTATTTTAACTTAAGGATGGTATTTTTTTTATCTGATTAATCAAAAAAATAATCAGCCAACGCATCGGTCACGAAAATGATTAGTTGCAGCCCTAGCTTTATGTACCCCCTTCCACAGAACAGTTGCAGTGTTCTGATCCAGCAGCCATGTCAGAAGTGTAGCGGGTATTATTCAATCAGTGGCTACACGCTTTAATATTTCAGCTTTATCTCTTCGGTGTTTACTTAGAGCCGAGAAATCTGACCTGATTGCTTCAAAAGCCACCGCGATTTTATCGAGAGATTCCCAGGCATTAACGTTGCCTTGCTGTATGAGAGCGGTTTCTGGAAGGAATTGTACCTCCCGAGCATCAGATTAGGACCATTCCTGTTTGCCTGGGAATGGAAGGGGAGCGGCAGAAGAAAAGACACTCTGTTCTCGCTCAGTGCCAAGCGTGCTTTAGTCTATTAGCTCAAAAAGTGGAAGTAAAGAGTAGCTCATGCCACACCGTATAAAATCTTTTATCGTAGGCAGCTGCTATGGGAATGCTCACAGGTGAATTACACCTATGGCGTTCCTTTCAATGACATGAGAGCCTGTTATCATTGACAGGTGACTGGTTTCAAGGCCTGTGTAACAAATGAAAATTGTAGGGTATTCTTTTTACAATATGGAAAGCATCGGACTACAGGAAACTGAAGGAGTAGTGGTTGCCGTGGTTTACTACATATTGCACATACTCCTTGCACCTAGTTCAGGATGAAATGACAGGGTCTCTTTAATGCCAACACCCATTATTCTAGTCTTAACAGTGCTACCCTGCCTGCTCCTTCCTCCGTCACAGCTGTCCCCAAATACCAGGCAACTGAGCTTACAGGAAGCAATGACATCGCCCCTTCCTCCTCCTCATGTAACAGCATTTGACCAAGTGATTGGCTGCTAGGCCCAAGCGCTGCATCATGGAAGCAGATTACATGTCCTCCTATACCCAGAAGCACCAGAAAAAAAAAAAAAAACATCTACAATGCATTCACAACAGTTCCACAAGAGTCCAGATATCAGTAGTAATTAGGAAGGAGGAGGGAAAAAAATGATTAAACATCAAAATACACTTTTTTCTAAAAATGTTCCCCTGCACAACTTTTATATATTTCACACAACTCCAGATATTTACCCCAAAATATCATCAATAAAGTCAGACTGAAAGGATATCATATTTACTGTTTTGTATGTATTGTAAGGAAATGCTGAGGCTCAAAGCAAATGTGTGTTTTAATTTTAGGAAGTTTTTTGTTTTCCCTTCTTGACATTACAACACAATGCACTCAGGAAAACAAAAATTCCGCTCAGATTGTTAGTGTAACATTAAAGTGACACTATACTCGGGAGTTAAATCCTAAACATGCATTCAGGTACCCTAACTATTAACAAAATGTATCTTATGTGTGTATCACTCGGCTGTAGATCCTCAAATCCTCTCTGAATTGGTGCTGACATTGTCCTTCCTTCTGGAGGAGGGCTACTTTTTTCCCCCATGGTCCCTGTGTGTGTTGCAAAGTATCCACCGATCCAAGCTCACTCCCATTTTATTTTCACTCCTAGACCTAAATGAGCACTTAACCCTTGCAGTGTGGAGATAGTCCCACTGCAAGGGTTAATTTCTCCAAAACCTGGATTTGTTCTACTACAATACAGAAAAGTCAAGTCACTTGTCTGTCTGGTAGAGCTGTGTATTTCCCAGGACTGGATGGACAGAAATACAAATCCTTTGGCATGTAAAACAGATCCTGTTTATGTATTTTGCCTTTCATTCATCTTTAATACAGAATGCTGTAACGGTGTCTAGAGCAGGGGCAGGCAACCCACTCCAGCTGTGGTGGAATTACAAATCCCATCATGCTTCTGCCTCTGGGAGTCATGCCTGTGGCTTTCAGTCTTGCAATGCCTCATGAGACTTGTAGTTTCACAACTGCTGGAGAGCTGAGGTAGCCTACCCCTGGTCTAGAGCCTTGGTTCTTAACCGGTGGGTCGCGACCCCGTCTTCAGTGGGTCACCATATGCCTTCTTCTTTTCTAGGTGAGAGGCTCCTCTGCCTCTCCCTTGCACTGTCATTTCTTGCGCCGAGCAGCCATTCAAAATATGTTGCCCGATGTTGAGTGTCAGCTTGTGGTGGGCTAGGGCTATGGCCGCGAGGGAGCTCCATCCAAATGTGGATTGCTTACAGCTCCCTATCATGTCCCGTAGAAGTGCCTGGAGCAGAGTGATGTCACATTCTGGCTCCTGGCACCTCTACAGTGTGTGGAAGGGAGCTGTACAAGTGGATGCACATATGGATGGAGCTCCGTCATAACACAGGCTGAGGATCCACTCCAATTCTCGTAAGATAGGAGACTGGGTGGATTAAAAAAAACATTTTTTGGAGTGTGTATGTGTGAGAATGTCTGTGAGTGTGTGAGCTTTTGGTTGCGTGTGCCTGCCAGTGTTTTTGATGGTCTATTTATACTAGTACAGTGCGTTAATCGCACAGTCCCATTCGATTAACATACTGCACCACGCGATCCCACCTACCGCACGTTCTGGTGGGGGAGGTGCAGTGAATTTCCATTAATTTAAATGACACCCCAAATGCATCTCCCACCCACCGTTCTATCGCCCACATTGGAACGTGCGGTAACGCAATGCCGTGCGTTCTATGGCAGTGAAACTTCGGTCGCGACTTAATTACCAAGGACAAATGTGGGTCCTGAGGTTACACAGGTTGAGAACCACTGGTCTGGAGGACAGAAATATAAACCTATATGGCAATAAGCTGGGATACGCGGTGTAACCAAGATTTTCGCCTTAATCTGGCAGATAAGCTTCTGTGCCTCTCTCTTTTTTTATTTTTCACTCATAAGTTTGCGTTGAATACACCATCAGCGCGTCCCTTATTACACGGAGCCTGCGTCATAAATATAAAAGCCCCTTCCAGCCATGATTGATCAGGTCACTTAGCTGGAGGTCAGAAACAGGCTAACAGCACCCTTTGCTTCTCGCTGGAACTGTTTCCCGATCACATAATCCTCCCACTCACATCATGGCAGACTTACTAAATGAATTTCACTTTGGGGAACTCGTAAATCTCCGATCCAGCACAAAGAATCCCACAAAATAAACCATTATATGCAGAATTTATTAAGTGTTTAAATACTCACATTAGCCCGAGAAACAATTTCCCCCCGACCAAAAAAAAGCAAATGACAAAAGTGTTCTCTAGAGAAAATCTCGTTTTATTGGCGGCGTATTGAAACCGTGCCTTTCCCTGACAAAAGCCAGCGATTTACCTACTTAATATGTTTAGTATAATCAGCCTGATGAGTGATGGCAGTTGTCAGTGCCGTTAGAAAACTCATTTTGAAATCAGCATGAAGTACTCAACAGCTCACCATTCAAAGGCTTTCAGTCAAGTAGCAGAGCTGCCGGGAAGTGTAATTATAGGACGATATAATTGGCTGGCCTTAATTTCTTCCTGAGCAAATACTTGTGAGTGGAAATTAAACCTCGGTTTAATGGTACACACAACTGTTAATCTTCTCCTGCGCTGCTGTGCTATGCAGGTTGGGGTTTTATGGCCGGTGCAGGGTATATGCAAGCTTTGTTTTGTGTTCAGCACACAAAGTAAACACATTTAGCGCTATAGTTTTATATA
>NW_017306307.1:2048718-2054998 GCF_000935625.1 Nanorana parkeri
TATATAAAAGTAAGCCTTAATTAAAAAGTTTAAAATATGCTAAATGTGAGAATTATTTTTGGCTCTTGACTGACCTAGTTAAAGCTGAACTCCGGGATCAGCAAATATTATCTAAATATAAGAGGCCATGTGCATCCTTACTTGGATTTCGGTGAGCGTTGTGTATTTTTTTTCCCCCCAGATCTGTACAGTAATCCAGTGTGACACTCGGAGCTTCCTGTAATAAAGACCGGTCACTGCTGCTCTATGTGCAGGGTGACTGGTCTGGTCCCCGCCCCCTCCTGTAGTTTTCTGCAGGCAGCCTGTAGTGGGTAAGGCCTGCACATCTCTGCACAGGTTATGTGAACCACAGTGGTGATGGCTCTGCTACTGTTACAAGAAAATAACTGGGTTTGGATTTATATCCTTTGTGGCTATTAAGTAAAATGTTTAAATAAGAAGTTTTTATGCTTTAACGAACACCAGGAAAACGTTTATTAACCCTTGCAGTTGGGCTTTCCCTGCGCTGCAAGGGTTAAGTGCTCATGTCTAGGTTCAAAAATAACAGTTATACTTGCCAGAAGCTCCGAGCCGTCCAGCTGTCACAGCGCTCCCTCCAGCCTCTCTTCTGCTATGCTGCAGCATTGGAATGTTCCTCGGCATCCTCACATCAATACACTGTGTATAGAATGTGACCATTTACAGGACCTTAGACCACCGCAGAGGAGGGGGATAGAGGCTGGAAAGGGCCGGTCTAAGAGCAAGCCAGCTTCACGGTTCGGGTGAGTATAACTTTTTTTTTCTTTGACCTAGACAAAAACAAGCAGTTAAACCTTGAATTGTGAGGGTAGACCCACTGACGGGGTTCATTTTCTTTTCTGAAGTTCTTTAAAATTTATACTTTTAATGTATTTAAACACCCCCAAAATGTAGTACATTTGCAGCTTACCATTCCTTCGATATGGCGTTTGTATTCGTTTTCTCTTCCAAGGCTTTTTTCCTTTTTATTTTCACCTGATGATTCTGCCAGTAACACACTTTCCTGCCTTAAGGTGCCTTGTATTCACTGTACTGTATCTATAGAGAAGCAGCAAGGTCTTCCTAGGTCAGGAAGTGTTGGAACCACAGAGCACCTCCATCCTCATCCTCATATATCCTCATATATGTATATATCAATATAGGGTGGGGGTGTTTTGTAGTCCAAAGAGGAGAACCTTGTGGGCTAGTAACATTGCTTGAGATTTCAGGGCAGCAGAAGTCCAGTTGTTGGCTCGCAACAGGAAGTAATGAGCTGACTGAAATTTTACAGGGCCATCAAGTGTTTCATCGCACAAATATAACCACACACTTCCAGTGGTATATTTAACAGCTCAAAAGGGAGCAAAGACGTTCATTGTTGTGGTTTTTAATGAACACTTAACTGGAATAAATGGTGATTTTCAAACCTGCCCGGAGTTCAGCCATGAATGTGAAATACCAGAATTGGATCAGGTTTGTTTTTTAGGGTGCTCCGAAAAAAAACATCAATGTAATTTTGTGAGTTTTCGTTCTGTGATCTAAAGAATCATTTTTCTCTTTTGTATTTCAGCTTGCAGGTCGGACCATGCCAGATACTCAAACATCCCTGAAAGCCGTAGAAAACATGTTGGAAACGTTACAGATCACTCAGTCCTAAATTTTCTGAAGCCACTGCCGACCTCGCCCACGTGACCCAGATCTCAGTTATTGGTTTGTTCTTAAATCGGAATTCCAAGCTGAACAAAGTCTATATTATTAGAGATGCTCGTAGTATTTGTTCTGCATTGCTGTTGGTGGTGGTATGCAGCCAGCCACCTAGTGACACCATGGTGAAATGGCTCGCCCAATTTTATATTCTGGTAACACTAGCTGAGGCTCATATAGACCTAGGTGAACCACTGCACTGACACACTCTGTCTGATCCCTCACAGTGTAAGCTATGGGCATTACCGAGGACTGTCCTTCCCACAACTTAGCGGCATCACACGTTCACCACCTGGTAGTTCCAACTCACAGCATGGCAACTTGATTTAGAATGAAGTCAGAAGATATCCTGAATGCAAAATATGTGCAGGTATTTAAAAACTTCTGTTAAATAAAAGTATCAATCTTCATTTAGGCTGGTTTTACGGGAGGCTTTCATTTTTATGCCTGTGGTTCTATGGAAGCCCTCACCCTATGAACCTGACCCATCATCTTAACAAGCTGTGACATCACAGAGGCATGGAAAAACAAATTGCAGTATATTTTAATTTCTAAGATACCAGCACTCATTTTGGCTGTGAAGGAATGAATGAAATTCTCTAGTGAAATGCGTCACATTCTGCATTTGTAGACCGGAACGGAAGTATGTTTTATGATGTAATGCATTATTTTTAATATTTTCCATGAAACATAATTTATTTACATGTATGGTTAAATCAAATGCAAAATAACTCCATTAATTAGATGTTATGCACAATTTTCAATTAAAAAAATCCTTTTTTTTTCTCATTTCAAATCATTTTGTTGACTGTTAAATGTTTAATGGTTGAATGCTGCTTTGCTTGGTAATGATCCAGTCCTTTCTTTAGACTGACAATCATTGGGTGTTTTTTCTTTTGTTTACTTCTGAAAGCCCAACTGAAGTCCTAAACCTTGTTCTGTCTTTATAGACCTGTGTCACCACATGCGGTTTATTTTTAGCTTCACTTTCACTTTAAAAATCCCTTAAATACCTATATCTCTTCCTGCACTCTCATGCCAATGCTCTGTTCTCTCATGGATGAGTAGCAGTCTTACCTCTTATCACAAGCTTCCACATGCACACTTGTAGTTCAGAGGAACAAAGGAAGAGGTGGGGGGGAGGCAGGGGGTTCTGACCAGTTCTGCACGATCACTGAGTATACAGCATGGTCTTGAACTCAAATATCATGGGGGCCACTAGGCATGATTTCTTCTTCCTTGGGGACGAGTGAGGAGAGACAGCTGGGGAGAGATTGAGGGGAGACAGCTAAGGGAGAGAGTGAGGAGAGACCGCCAGGAGGGAGAGAGTGAGGAGAGACCGCCAGGAGGGAGAGAGTGAGGAGAGACCGCCAGGAGGGAGAGAGTGAGGAGAGACCGCCAGGAGGGAGAGAGTGAGGAGAGACAGCCAGGAGGCAGAGAGTGAGGAGAGACAGCCAGGAGGCAGAGAGTGAGGAGAGACAGCCAGGAGGGAGAGAGTGAGGAGAGAGCCAGGAGGGAGAGAGTGAGGAGAAACAGCCAGGAGGGAGAGAGTGAGGAGAGACAGCCAGGAGGGAGAGAGTGAGGAGAGACAGCCAGGAGAGAGAGAGAACAGACACAACCAGGAGAGACGGTGAGCAACACATTTGCATGAAGCAGAACCCCTGTGCCCTTCAAGACTTATCTGCACCCTGTGTTTCTGATGCCTACTTGCTCCCAGAGTTCCAGCCAGGACCCCAAGGTTGCCCTCGTCCACCTGACAATGTGACATCCATCAGCCATAGCTGAATGTACAAATAGCTCTGGGGTAATTAGTCATATATTCATCAGTTTAATTATATATATATTAGTGAGTAAAGGTCTCAGTGTGAGGTCATAATGTGCTACATGAACTTGCAAGAGTTCCTTTCTATATCCTGTCTGAAACTCAATTCCATTACCCAGCTCTGTTGTATATAATACAATATTGCCAACAGACTCAAAGCCGTGAGATACAGTTTATATATTCAGCCAAGATGCAAGAGAATCTTTACAAGAGGTCTGTAGTTTGTCTGTTCTTTGAGTGCTGTGAAGAGTAATTTATTTGCAGAGTAGTCCTATCACTGGCTCTCATAAATAATTCAGCGTTCCTTCATAACAACGATGGTAATCGAGAGCTCCAGCTGCCAATATCAGCCTTTTTTTTGTTGACCATCTAGACTGGTGTTGCTGAGCCAGCCTCCACCAAATCAAAACAGCTGAGGGGTGTGAAGGAGGGTTGAAGTGTTTTATTAGCAGACACTCCTTTAATGCCAACACATTATTGAATTGAATGAGATCTCAATTTGACAGATATCAAATATGATCTGGATCTTATGTATATTCTCCTTAAGGGATGTAACGTGTCCCTTTTGCCTTCTGCACTTTGTAGTATTGGTGTGTTTGATGTCTAACTGATTGTTATTTTCTTATACATTAGTGTAATCATCTTTCTACAAAAGCAACTTAATTACAGTAAAACACATAGATAATTAATAGAGTTGAGAACTGGAGATGTATGAACGGGTAGCTAAAGGTCAAATAAAGCCGGACTTACAAATGTGTATTGCTCCTAGGCATTAGTGGTGTAATCTGGGCCTAAGGAATGCATCCTGGGAAGGATACATCAGAAGTGCATTGCTGGGAAATTTTCATCTGTAAGCTGCAAAATCTCACGAGATCTCAGGAAAATGCATTTTTTCCACCTATGATGATGTGCATGGTCACATGTGCCACAGTTCCAGGAAGTAAAGGGAGAGTCATCTGCCCATAGTGAAAAAGGGCACTGTGAGCAATATGGAGAGGAAAAAAATAGGTATGCAAAGAAAACAAAAGCCTGCAATTATCTGGAAATACCTGTTTGTAGATTGTCATTACTAAACATTGCTAAAGGTGTGCTTGTTGTTATTGTAACCATAGGGGTGAAATTATTTTTTTAAATGGAGGTTTACAACATCCAGTACTAACCTCCTCTCCAGCGCTGTCCATCGCTCATTCACCAACTTTGCGATCTGGCACTGGTCCTCTTTTGGGCTTAAAGGAGAACTATGGGGTTAAGGCTTTTCCCCATAGTTCTCCTTAGGGTAACGGGAGGACACAAACTAACGTCCTCCCGTCACCCTAGGCTCAGTATACTGCGAGCTGTAGCTCGCGGGAATACTGAGACGCCGCAGTATACCGCGAGCTACTGCTTGCGGTATACTAAGACGCCGCAGCTGAAGTGGATCCCGACAATTATGTCTGGATCCGCCCAGCTGCGTGACTGACAGCTGGCTCTGCCTACCTAGAGGCAGAGCCAGCTGTACCCTCCCCCGTCCGTTCCGCCAGTCAGCGCTGGCGGGGAGGGAGGAATCCAGCCCCTCCCCTGTCACGGCAGATGGTGTCACGTCAGCAACTGCCTTCGAGGGCTGCCCAGCACTGGAGAAAAGGCCAGCCTGAAGACTTATCAAAAAAGTAAGTATAGAAAATAAATGAGGCAGTAAGGGGCATCCAGAAGGGGGAAGGTAGAGTTGAGCTTTCATTTTATTAACTCGTATAAGAAAAATCAAGAAGAGAATTTGATTGGTTGCTACAGCAATAGATCCGAGGACCAAAGAGCCCAAGCCAGCAGTCAGCATTGTACTGCGTCAGGACATCTGCCTTCATAAAATAGAAACCTTACTCTCCAAGGAGTCATTTTTTAAATAGTGACTTTAAAAAGGTATTTGACTGAAATAAAGAGGGCTCAGCACAATGTCTCATGTTTCATAATGTGTCTACCCTTTCCACTGTTTCACTGAACCTGCAAGAGACCATTTTATTATCCCACTTGATGCAGCATGATTGGGGAGGAAATACAAAGATGGCAGTAAATTGGGTTTAAGTGGACGAGAAATGTTGTGGTTTATTTCCCCTTTGAAGCCTATTAAACATACCTTTACACCTTGGGTAGAGTAGAAGTGTGTTTCAAGATACAAAACGCTCTAGCAGATGTTGCTGATATTCTAGATGGTTGATGAGAAAACACAGATTGAAATTGTTCCAGGTCGTTTAGTTTTCTGTTGTAGCATCTGCGCTTACACTATGATTGAGCTATACTGGCTTTGTTATATAGTAATTCTTAGAGGTCCATACACTGTGTGCACAATTATCAGGCAAGTGAGTATTTTAACCAAATCACCATTTATACATATAGTCCAACTTCAAGATGTATAAGCTCTAAAGGTGCCCATACACTGCTCGATTCTCGTACGAGAATCGGGCGAAATCCCGCGATCGTACGAGAATCGAGCAGTGTGAACTAAGACGTGTGACCGTTTCTACTGTACGGTCGCACGTCTTTTGTCGAGCGGGTTTCTAGCCTGCTCGTCCGATAGCTGCGGAACGGGCCGGTGTGCGCACACGCACACTGCCCGTTCTGCATTGCCGTCATCGGAAGCCCGCCCCTCAGCGGGGCGGGCTTTCGATGATCGCAAGTACGATCTGCCCGTCCAAGGTGGGCAGATCGTACGGGCTTTCAAGAAGCATACGACCATCGCAAGACAAAAGTCTTGCGATGGTCGTAAGGTGTATGGGCACCTTTAGG
>NW_017306307.1:2055393-2077179 GCF_000935625.1 Nanorana parkeri
CAGCGGGGCGGGCTTTCGATGATCGCAAGTACGATCTGCCCGTCCAAGGTGGGCAGATCGTACGGGCTTTCAAGAAGCATACGACCATCGCAAGACAAAAGTCTTGCGATGGTCGTAAGGTGTATGGGCACCTTTAGGCTTATTGGATTTAAGCATATCAGGTGATTTGTATTTGTGTAATGAGGGAGGGTGTGGCCTTAGGAGATTAATACCCAATATCAAGGTGGGCATAATAATTTTTCTCAGGCAAAATGGGCCAAGAAAGAGATTTAACTGACTCTAAAAAGTCAACAATTGTAAAAAGTATTTCAGAGGGGTGCAACACTCTTGAAATTGCTAAGATATTGGGGCGTGATCACAGAACCATCAAACGTTTTGTTGCAAAGAGTCAACAGGGTCGCAAAGGAATGTGTTGAGAAAGAAAGATGCAAATTAACTGCCAAAGATTTGAGAAGAATCAAACATGAAGCTCCCAGGAACCCATTATCCTTCAGTGCTGTCATATTCCAGAACTGCAACCTACCTGGAGTGCCCAGAGGTACAAGGTGTTCGGTGCTCGAACCCGACCACCACTGAACAAGACACATAAATTGAAACGTCAAGACTGGGCCTTGGAATATCTGAAGACGTGGGACATGTTTTATGGACTGATGAGAGTGATTCTTGACGGACCAGATGGATGGGCCGGTGGCTGGATCAGTAACGGGCACAGAGCTCCACTTCGACTCAGACGTCAGCAAGGTGGAGGTGGGGTAGTGGTATGGGCTAGTATTATTAAAGATGAGCTAGTTGGACCTTTTTGGGTTGAAGACGGATTCAAAATTAACTCCCAAACCTACTGCCAGTTTTCAAGCAGCGATACAGGAAAAAGTCTGCATCTTTCAAGAAGACCATGATATTTATGCAGGACAATGCTCCATCGCATGCATCAAAGTACTCCACTGCATGGCTAGCCAGTAGAGGCCTTAAGGGCCTGTTCACACCATATGCAGTTGTGATGCAGTCCGTTTATTTGACTGCTGCAGTCAAAATACTTCACAATGCTTTCCTATGCTCTTTCTTGTGCTTAATTCCCACTGCAATGGTGTGAACTGGCCCTAAAGGTGAAAAAATAATGACATGCCCCCTTCCTCACCTGACCTAAATCCTATTGAGAACTTGTGGGCTCTTCTTAAACAGGAGATTTACGGTGAAGGAAAACAGCACACCTCTCTGAACACTGTCTGGGGGGCTGTGGTTGGGGGGCTGCTGCACTAAAAGTTGATTGTCAACAGATGAAGAAACTGACAGACTCCATGGATGGAAGGCTGATGACTGTTATTGAGAAGAAGGGGGGCTATATTGGTCACTGATTTTGTTTTTGAAAATGTCTATATGTACATTTTGAGTTGTTTGTTTTTTTATTCTCACTTTAACAGATGAAAACAAAGTGAGATTTTCATTTTCCATTTAGTTGCATAACAATCCTGCACAATAATAGTTGCCCAATAATTGTGCACACAGATATTCTCCTAAGAAAGCCAAAACCTCACTTTTACTTTCTTAAATATTCAGGTTTGAGGTTTATTAATATTGTGGACTGATCGAGAGCACTGTAGTTGTTCAATAATGAAACTAATCCTCACCCAGATACTCCTACCAAACAGAACAGCCTGTCCTGTCCTATGTTAGGACAGTGTTCACATGTCATTTACAACTGATAACAACTGATAAGATCTGCCAACGTCTTCCATACGACACCTGTTCTTCGTCGCTGATATCGCTACACCAAGCCCACTGGTGAGTTAAGAATGCACTTCTCTTCCATATATTTGCACAGACTCTGACCACCTTGCATATTTGAATTTTTTCTTTCCTCCACGCTGTTCTGGATGTACCATCCATTATTAATCTGCCCCCTCCCTCCCCCTGGCATTCCAGAGCAAAAGTCTAATACAGAGAAGAACTTTGCTTTCAGCTACTCCTGAAAAGACGTCTTCCATTCGACACCGGTTCTTCGTCGCTGATATATCTACACACCAAGCCCACTGGTGAGTTAAGAATGCACTTATCTTCCATATATTTGCACAGACTCTGACCACCTTGCATGTTTGCATTTTTTCTTTCCTCCACGCCGTTCTGGATGTACCATCCCCCAAAAAACCCTCTTCAAAGGATCCACCTCTGCCCACTGAACACCCCCCTGTCACCCCAACCAGACCTCACGACATCACCAGGAGGTCATCACCTGCGTGCCCATCCATCTCATCACACATGAATGCCCATTTCCACCCACTTTCACCTGATTCACTGTTTTTTCCCTAGTCTATCCACCTCCATAAAGTCTGCGCCAGTTAATTGCACTCCTTTCCTCCCTTTCTTTCCGTTCAGCTTTCAGAATAGGGCATGAATTGTGCAAGCAGCAATTTAAAAAAAATGGATGCTATTTGAATGAAAATCAGCAGAGAGAGTGGAAACCCACCATAATGGGCACAGCAGGTATGCAGATTTGGGAATGTGCAGAGATTCCCGAGAAACAATACTAATTGTCAAGTAGGTTAACGCACCTGTTTTGGGTGGACTGACCTTAGAACACAGGTTCTGTACTTTTTTTACATAGTATTTGAGGTTCAATAAAGGTACAGGTCAATCAAGTTCAACCTTTGTGTGTCTGTGTGTGTTTGTGCATGTGTGTATGTCTATACGAGTCCATGTGTGGTTTACTTTTTAAAAGTACCTGTACCCCTGTATTTTTATGTTTATATGATTTTACTGCTAAGGTAATATTAAAAACAAAATTCTATCTGCAAGAAAGAAAGAAAAAAGGTAAATAAAGTGTATCTAAAACCAAACCTTTAATAAAAAAACTACCGGTAAGTAGAAGTGAGTTTTTACTATCAGTTTTCCATTGGGGAAATTTCCCTTACAGAAAACAAATGAAGAAAAATGTTCTCCAGAGTGAGAGAAATCCCATCTTAGACAGTTGTCACTGTAAGGGCCCATTCACTATGTTTTTGCTATAACACACGCTATATTGCGATGAATATTCAGTGCATTGGTGTGATGTGCTGCCATTCACAATGAAACCCACATGTGCATTTGGCTCAGAGTACAGACCATATTAAGTAAAGAAAATACTCTGTTTCCCCGAAAATAAGACCTACCCCGAAAATAAGACCTACCCCGAAAATAAGACCTAGTTGTGACCATTCCCAGGGCCGGTGGTGGCATAAGGGGGAACTTGAAGAGCCGCAGGAGAGAATCAGCGGTGCCAACAAAGCCAGCGCTAGAGCAAGCGAGGCGGCACCAGAGGGAGCAGAGCCGCATAAGCCGATGCCTCCTCTATAGCGCCGGCTCCTGTCACAGGCGGAGTGATACCAAATGCACTCCGCCTGTGAGGAATCCATAGTGAAAGTGCGCTTCGCTCATTCTTGCCAGCGATTGGTTAGCAAATTGCTCTTGGAAAGGTACTGATTGCACTGATTACCATATTTTTGTACATGAATACATGTAGATTGTTGTACATAAAACAAAACAAGACCTACCCCGAAAATAAGACCAAGTGTGTTTTTTTGAGCCAAAAAAATACAAGACAGTGTCTTATTTTCGGGGAAACACGGTATTTATTTATTACAGGTTTTTATATAGCCCGACAACTTACGCAGCCCTTTACATTCACACCAGTCCCTGCCCTCAAGGAGCTTACAATCTAGAGTCCCTCACATGCATACAGGACCAATTTAGACAGGAGCCAATCAACCTTCCAGCATGTCTTTGGATTATGGAAGGAAATCAGAGTACCCAGAGGAAACCCACACAAGCACAGGGAGAACATGCAAACTCCTTGCAGATAATGTCCTGACCCTGATTTGAACCAGGGACCCCCAGTGCTGCAAGGCAGAAGTGCTAACCGCTAAGCCAACAGATATATAAAACCACTATGCTTTGCTTTGGATTTTGGATTACTTCCCCTTTAAAGAGCGAGCTCCGTCTGAATTGGACAGCGTCTGCTATTCATATGAAATATATGAGTTCAGTAGAGACTGGGTAACCTTAGACAAACAGAACAGGTCGTTTTGGTATTCTTGGAAGCGGTAAGTGTAAGTAACGAGAAGCTACTGCATATTTGCCAACAAGTGAAGCTTAATTAGCTTTCTTTCCATTCCACAACTGGCGAAAGTCAGAGCTCACAAAAAAAAAAATGCAGTGGAAAGCAGGCTTGGGTGCCATCATAAATAGCAAGCGTGCCAAGTGGAAACCATACATTGACAAAAATCATTTCCACTAGTAAGAGAAAAATAGGAGGAACGTTGAGCTCAATAGCTAATATGGATGTCTGTGTTTACTCGCAGGAATGACAGGGCTTGAGCGTTAGCTGGGGACACTCTGAAATTTCATCGGCCCCAGCTGCTGGGCTAATTATCGTAGACATTGTACACAGACAACCAGGCAGGAAGTAAGTGCAGAACAAGGACCGTGTTTACCAAAAGGCACTCATGAGACTATGCTCAGGCAGCGGATTTAGCATCACAATAATAAATGGCACCGCAATGCAGCAACACCCATTTATATTTTTGCAGTGGGTAAACATGTGTTCCGTTAAGACAGCCCATTAAAATTAATGGACTGCAAACGTATCCCAATATGCTGCCAATTGGATAGCGCCAACACAATGTGCTACTGTTGCCATTCATTTTGATTGGCACCCCAACATTGCCTTAGGCTGGGCACGCACAATGGTTGTAAGGTAATTTAGAAAACTTACGATCTGCCTATCTTTGGACAGGCAGAACGTCCTTGTGATGATCGCAAGCCCGCCCCGCTGAGGGGCGGGCTTCCGATTACCGCAATGCTGAACGGGCAGTGTGCGCTTGCGCACACCGGCCCGTGCGGCTTTTATCTTGCGAACATGCCACAAACCAGCCGAACATCGTACGATGTTCGGCTGGTTTTCGTACATGTTCAGGTGCCCACACACCTTACCATAATCGCGGGAAATCCAGCGATCGTACGATTATCGTAAGGTGTGTGGAAGCCGTGCGACCTCTACTACTGTAAGGTTGCACGACTTTTATCTTACGAACATGTTCGAAAACCGTACAATTTTCGGTGATTGTGTAGCATGCTCGCAAGATAAAAGCCGGACGGGCCGCTGTGCCGTTCGGCATTGCGGTCATCGGAAGCCCACCCCTCAGCGAAGTACGATCTTCCTGCCCAAAGATAGGCAGATCGTACGTTTTTAAATGACCTTACAACCACCGCAAGACAAAAGTCTTGCGATGGTTGTAAGGTGTGTGCCCAGCCTTCCTAAGTTAAAAGTTGTGCGACCTTACAGTAGCAGAGGTCGCACGGCTCCCACACACCTTACGATAATCATACGATCGCGGGATTTCCAGCGATTATCGTAAGGTGTGTGGGCACCTTTAGTCTACTGGGATGGCACACAGCAGAATACAATAGTTTAAATAGGCCCTTAGCCTTTGGTACCTTTTTGGCCACCTCTAGATACTTGCAGGTAAGTCTGGAAGAAAGAGCTGGGACTTCTTTACAATATATAGCAATTGGGTTAAGGATGCTTCCTTATACACTGGTAATGTGTTTCAGGGGGCTCCAACTTGGGACTAAGCTTGGAGTGTAAAGCTGGAGGAGAAGGGCAGCCCTAAAAGAGTGAACATACATGTGGATGGTTGGACAAATTAAACAAAAAAACTCCAGGAAATGTACAAATTAACCCTTGAAGTGAAGCTACCCTGTACTGCAAGGGTTAACGGCTTGCTTTGGTCTAGGATTTAAAATAAAGAAAAATATACTCACCTGATCCTCAGTCCTGTAGCAGGGAGTACTCACCTCTCTCCCCCCCCTCTGGCAATGGAATGTCCCTCTGTGTCCTCAAGTCTAATGCAGCTGCACCACATGTGGTGATGTCATGAGTCCTTAGACTGTTGGAGCCCAGGGAGGAAGAGGCTCCGGTCTAGTAGCCAAGAAGGATGGAGGATCAGGTGAGTATTTGTACTCTATTTGAGCTCCTAGACCACAGGTTCCCAACCTGGGGTACGGGAACCTCCAGGGGTACTTTGCAGCACATTTAGGAGTACTTTCAAATATTTTTGTAATGGTGGGAACAGGCTATGGTAGTGGGGAGTCAGGGACTAAATGTGTGCAGGAGTTCTGCAGAGTAATCCTGCTCTGCATTTTCCAATACGCATGCTATAGTTCCAGCAGACAACACATCAGTTGAGTGAAGTGCCCTTCCCTTCTCTTAAGTGCAAGATCCCTAGATCCATGGAATCCAGTGTCACAGACCGCACCCTAAAGAGACCTCAAGATAACACTGGACACACCAGGGCAGTATGGCATTCTTCAAAAAGCTCCCCACCTGGCATCCCGACTCCCTCCTTTATCTTACTGGCATAGTGGCATTTAAGCCCCTCCTACTGTGCAATTCAGCCTCACCTACCATTCAGCACGACACACTACATGATTCACTATTAGCTTTGCACCTTGTCCCACCCACCACTGAGGGGTATAGTTTATACAAATAGACTGCCAAAGGGTACACAAGTTAAAAAAAGGTTGGGAACCACTGCCCTAGACCAAAACAAGCAGTTAACCCTTGCAGTGCAGGGGTAGCCTCACTGCAAGGGTTAATTTTTACATTTCCTGGAGTTCTTCGTTAAGAGATCGGCTGCATATTAGCCCTTAATCGTTCCTTCCACTCCCTGTTCTCCTTAGCTTTTATTGGCACACAGAAAGGGTGCTCTTGCTCTGGGGCTGCTTAAAGGAGAACTATGAGATGAGTGATTTCCACTCACCTCATAGTTCTAGCCGACCTGTGACAATGAGACTGTCACAGGACGGCTCAGTAGATCGGGAGGTGAGCGAACACATAACGGGTTCACTCGCCTCTCGATCCTGTCACGGCTCTCTGCCGTGACAGGGGGAGGGGCTGGATTCCCCTCTCCCCACTCCGATCTGCCAGCGCTGACTGGCGGAACGGACGGGGAGGGGGCGGGTACAGCTGGCTCTGCCTCTAGATAGGCAGAGCCAGCTGTCAATCACGCAGCTGGGCGGATCTCGACGTCTATGTCGTGATCCGCTCCGGCTGCGGCGTCTCAGTATACCGCGAGCTGGAGCTCGCGGTATACTGAGCTTAGGGTAACGGGAGGACGCTAGTTTGTATCCTCCCGTTACCCTAAGGAGAACTATGGGGTAAAACACTTACCCCATAGTTCTCCTTTAAAGAACAAGTTTACTAATGATCCAAAAGTTTTTTTCTGATGTTAAAAAAAATGTTCCCCAAATAGGATCATATTAGCAGGTGGTGCTTTTTGATTCAACTTTTTGCCTCAACCGACAGCCCCGCTTGAGGCTTCAGTGTCATACTGTATCAATACAAAACATTAATGAACTCTCACCTTGTTTTTCAGCATAAACATAAATCAAGCCTGCTCATGATGGCAGTGTCCCGTTAAGCACTGATGTAATTCTTACTTTACGCCAATTAAAATACACATTTCACTTAAGCCTCGAGGAACGCATGTCTGCAACAGAAGGATTATCACCATTCAGTAAAGTCGTCTCCTGTTACTTAGCTGACACTGTCCGAGCTGACTGTCATCCAGGCGCACTCATACTTTATATGTTGAGAAATTCGAAATAGGACAATGATGTATTCTCGGTGTGGATACATTTTGAGTTACTGCTTTATGGTTTTCCCAAAAGCAATTTCAATGTAAAACTTAGATATCTCTTAAAAAAGAGTTTGACATAGTGCAGGAATATTAGTAATAGACATGTAAGCTGCGGAAACATTTGGTTTGGTTCAGATATTTTGTTATTTCGGAATTTGGGATTCGGATCCGAAATTCAATTCGGTTCAGGTTTCGGATTTAGACGAAACCTGAATGAGTTTACAAATATTTGTTGCGAATACCACAGAAAACCATATACAGATATTAATACTAAAGCTGAATCTCCTAGTTCCAAATGGCATTCGGGATCCAAATTGCATTCGGGAGCCCCTGAATACCATTCAGGTCTGGGAGCCTCAGCTTTATTAATATATGTATATGGCTCACAGATGCGAATGGCATTCGGGAGCTCCTGAATGCAATTCGGAAATTCGGATTCCGAATGCCATTCGGGTCTGGGAGCCATATACATATATTACTAAAGCTGAAGTTCCCAGAACCAAATGGCATTCGGGAGCTCCCAAATGCAATTCAGAAATTCGGATCCATTCTGGTCTAGTATTATATGTATATACTGTATATGGCTCTCATGTTGCCGTAACGAAAATTTGTGTTCAGACCCATTCGGATGCATTAAATGGAAAAACACATCTGATTGGCCAGAAAAGTCACATGTCCGATTCAGTTTCATTTTTGAACGAAATTCAGACGGGATCCGAAATTCGGAAACAGAAATTCGGATTCGGACACATTCGGATGCATTTGGATTTGGAAATTCAGGATGTGTCCAAATGTCCGAATTTCAGAAAATTAGTCCGAATTTTGATTCGGAACGAAACTGATCGCACATGTCTAATTAGTAAGCTTCATTGCAGATTCTTACCTGATGCTGTATGGCAGATGCTCAGACCTGCACCCCTTCTGTGTGCCAATGAAAGCTAAGGAGAGCAGGGAGAGGAATGAGATAATAAGGGCTAATCTGCAGCCGATATGTTTTTTTCTTCTACACAAAAAACTAAAAACAAATCTGTATTTCTCTATTGAATTTCCATACGTTCTATCCCACTCCTAATAACCATATCCATCTAGAAGTTTGTAAACTTACTTATTGAAGATATCAATAGAAAGTACTGTAATTTCTCAATGCACTGCCACCATTTCAATCAGCCATGCACTTCCTTATGTTATAACTGACAGAGCCTGCTGTCTGAACTACAACTCAGCTTCTGAACAATGTAATATTATCATTGCTAGCTGGAAGCAATGCATGATGGGCTATGTAGTCTTGAGAAATCAAGATTAGATCACATCAAGCGGCAGGGAAAGAAATGCAAAGCACACTGGGAATCCAGAAAGTTGATGACAGTGATGAGGAGACAGAAGGCAGCACTCACTACATAAAAGGGATTTTTCAAGTAATCTTTGATTGTATTATCAAAAACTCCTCCAGTATGTATTCCTATTACAATGCTGATGTTATAACAGGAGAGGATATGCTGGGACATTACAACTCCTTAAAAGATAATGACACCTTTGTGATAAAGCTAATATAAAAGAGGGAATTGGATTTGTATACAGTATGTATCTTGTTCCATTATGTTCCATAGATGTTTCCGCAGTACCCATTGTACTAAATTATAACTGCTGATTATTTCCCCTCATATAACACCACGCAGAGAGTTTCCAGAGTCAGCAGAAGAATACTGAGCCAGCGATTTTATCTGCCGTAATGTGTTTGGCCTTTTTTTAATCTCATCATAAAAAATAACACCGGATCATTGAAAATGCTCTTTGTATTCTTTACAGCTAAAAACAGATATTTTCATTCTAATTCTATATTTTTAATCAAGTGGACTCTTCTGATTCAAGTTATAATTTGAATAAAACGTTTGGACACTATGAGGACTTTTTTTACTATTACTTTTTGATATTAGGACATTTTTCTGCAAGAGCAGAGCAGCTCTGGAGAGTTTTCTTTTAATTGCTCAATAACATGAGATTAACCTCTTACTCGTCTACTGAATGAGGGAATAGCCAGTGAAGGGTTAATCAAAAGTAGGAATGATAAAAGGAAGCTCGTTTCATGCCATCCAATTAGTTGCTGGTGGGGAATTCCCTGCCTGCAGCGTGACATAAGCAGAGGGGGCAAGATGGAGTGACATCATTGACCTTATATGGCTACATGCCTATATTTGGTCATTGATACCTAAAATATGGCTATGTGGCCATATAAGGTAAATGACGCCAGCACAGGCATCCCGCCCTTTTGTTTACATGCACCTGTGGGTCGGGGAATGCCAGGCCAGCAGCTGATTGGGTGGAAGTGCCCATGGCACTCCCTTGTTCGGAGGAGCTCAGGTTCAGACCGGGTTCCGACCAAACCTATGCTCATCACTAATCAAAAGAAGCAAAGCATTTATAGAAAACTTTCATGCTGCTAACTTGCTGAAAATGTTTGCTTTGTGGCTGTCATGCTGATCCCCCGGCTTAAAGCTGAACTCCATATACAGGTGAAACTCGAATAATTAGAATATCGTGCAAAAGTAATTGCAGTAAGTGCTGCAAAAGGGGCCCAAACCAAGTACTGAGTACATATGCATGCTTGTACTTTTCAGAGGTCCGATATTGTTCTATGTACAATCCTTGTTTTATTGATTGCATGTAATAATCTACTTTTTTGAGATTGTGGATTTGGGGTTATTGGGGTTTTCATGAGCTGTAAGCCATAATCATCACAATTATGACAAATCACGGCTTGAATTATCTTGCTTTGCATGTAATGAGTCTATCTCATATATTAGTTTCACCTTTTAAGTTGCATTAGTGAAATAAATGAACTCTGCACAATATTCTAATTATTCGAGTTTCACCTGTATAGAATATACTCTTCTATAGTCACAAAGGATATATAGCCACTTTGTGTGCGCAAAATGCCTTTGCAAAACGAGATATCACCTGGTTAAAGTAGTGGTGACATCATTACTGTGTTGTATATAGTATTGTGCAGAGAGCAGAACTGTGAGAGGGGTCCATCAGGCTCCAGCCACTACAGGCTGCCAGAAGAAAACTACAGGAGAAGGCGGAGACAAACCCAGTCACCCTACACAAGGAGAGAGAGCAGCAGTGAGCGGTCTTTATTACACGAAGCTCCAAGTCTCACATTGGATTACTGCATCTGGAAGAAATACACAAAGCTCACCAAGATTCAAGAAGATTACACGTCCCTCTTGTATTTAGACAATATTTGCTTTTTCCAGAGTCCATCTTTTAATACTTTCTGAGTCACTTTACTTTGACCTCACCGGCTGCACATGTGTTCCTATTACAATGCTAATGTTATAATAGGATAGTATATGCTGGGACATCACAACTCCTTTACCAAATGGCAGCTGTTTATGATACGCAGTGCTTCAGCAAACTAGACATCATCCAGCGTTGGGGGGTTTATATCTACGTTTAAATGTTTTTGTGACTCTGGATTCTATCAGGGGATCTTTGAGAATTCATGAAGCGTCCAGACTGGTGAAAAGATCATAAAACTTTATGAATTCTGTCTGTATTCGTTATTAAAGCCCCGCTCCCTGACAGAGTCTATATTGTTAATAATAATGAGTCGCTATGTCACTCCATATTTCACGGCATTTCAGTAAGAGTTGAGTCTCTGTCCTGAGCCAGGCTGCCTGGGAGTATTTGTTCAGGACAGATATGAATGACGTGCTGCCTTATCTGCTGAGATGCGCACATCTGCGATGATTCAGGCCGGGCCCATTACACCCAATGAATGTCTACTTCTCTGCATGGGAAAATGACAATGGCGGAACTTAAAGGGGACCTTCCCAATCTGCTGCCCGAAGGGCTGAATATCATCCGGTACTTCCTGGTATGGGGGAACCCATAATAATCCTCGTTACCCCCATAAGTGCCTTTGCAGCCAATCACCAGACCTGAGCACTGACAGAAGGGAAGGGGAATTGGGCAGAGCACAGCAAACCGCTTGGCAGGGGCGGACTGGCGGGAGATGAAGTAGAAGGTTCAGCTTATTTAAAGGCTTGCTCACACCATGTACGTTGAGTTGCTCTTTTCTGCACACCATTGCATGTGTATGTTGCGAATGGTGCACGTATAGCAGTGATGTGCGGTACCTTCGGATTTGGGTGAGGCATTTCTCAGGCCCACCCCCAGCACGCACAGTCCTGCCCCCAGCCCATCGATGCCCCACCCCCAACCCGCCCACCAAGCTAGTTGGAGGGAGGGAGGAGCCTGATATACGATCAAGTTTCACTTCATATTAAATCTATCCTGATTGCTGGTTTACAACAATCTCATATCACATCATCTTATATCACACCATCTCATATCACACCATCTCATATCACACCATCTCAGATCACATCATCTCAGATCCCACCATTTTGCTTATACCTTTAGTTACAGAATTGTTACTTTTGGCGTGAAGAGTAGCAGACAGATACAAAAAGCGCAATGGCAGTTTAGATAACCACTGAAATAAAGTTAAAATGTAACAGCTACACGTTATTAGGACTAGAACTACATAGGACATCCATGAGATCCAGTACATAGTTTTTCTCAATAGGAGGCTATATATCAAAACAATTAACCACCCAGTTGGCTAACTCCAAACCAGTACAAAATAAAATGAATGATTTGGACAATTGATTTTCAAATCTGTGCTGTCCAACTCAATACTCAAAGACTGTGATCCTCCCAACTGTATGAATATCTGTAACTAACTGGTAATAAATCATGTAAGGATTATTTGACCAAGAAAAATATTTTTCTATATTCCATCATCCTGGTCTGAAAGTAACCTATGAGGAACAGAGCTGGCAGGGCCGGCAAATTAAGAACCGTGTCTTAGCTGGTGCAACGCAGCTGACAAAGAATGCTCAAGCCAAACTTCTGCCTTCATAATAAAGTCTTATAGTTATGTCATCATATTCTGCACTTCCAATCCTGTAAGAGAAGTGTAGTGGCAAGAATAAAACCTTGATTCTAGGAACAATGAGCACACATATACAATCACTGAACTTCCTGAAGGGTCGTAAACCTGAGAGCAAAGCGAGAGAGAGCGACAAAGATGACAGCAGACATGTCATCTAGCCAATTTATTATTTTCTTTTTGTTTTGGAAAGAATAGGAAACAGTTAGGTTTTTATTATTGTCTATGTTCCGGCTGGGTATATTCCTCTTCTCTATTGGTTCTGGTAACCACTGCCACTGATACATGAAGTGGAAAATCCAGACTTCCAATGGGGTTACCTATCAAAGTGACAACTGTTGGAATTTCATCTCAAATTGGATAGTTTTTTACTGATTTCCTTCCAGGACAAAAAGTGAAGTTAGATCTGCCCAATGTACCAACAAATTCTATCCTTTTTCTACTCTATCCATAACTAAAGAAAAAAAAAGTAGATCCAGTGTGGCAGTGACAATCCTGAAGTGCATGATCCACATGCTTTGAATTACAGGAAACGTTCAAGCATATACACACTCAGCACATCTATGTAGTCTCCATGAAAGCTTGCTTTTTTAACTCCGGAGCATTTTATACCACAACTACAAGGTGCTTCCCAGAGGCAGGAACACGTACAGTATATGATTATTGTTATACTTAAAATGCCCCCAACCCTGATGGTAATAGGCTCCCCTCATGAGATACAGGACTGTGGCAGGTTTTGATGATATGAACATTGGGAAAAAAATATCTATGCTGGCAGAAGACAGCTGGGACACACATACAAGCCAAGCGAAGAACCTTTACTCATGCTATCCCTATAGGAATTAGAAAGGTTCGTCCTTGAGAAGGGCCCAGCCAAATGCCTGGTTTTAGTAATCTTCTCATTTTCCTATAGAAGCCAACATCTTCGACACATGACACCAACATTTTGCAAACCTCTGGTTTGTGCACAATTCAGTACAACATCCAAATCACTCAGCACTATTAGACTGTTGTGTATTGCTGTCATAGAACTGCAGTTCTCCAATCTATGAAAACACCAACAATTTTGTATTGCATTTTGCACCTAGTGCATTACCCCCTCCCCACACACACACACACACTCCCCACTACGTAATGCCAATTCTAACTTTAATTTGCTGCTGTTTTTGCTGTAACCATCAGGTTTGTGTACAAATAAAGCACCCTATAAATTCCAATAAAATATAATAAACCACAATTGCTGGTAGAGCTAATTGCTAAAAAAAAAGACCGTTTAAAGCATCAGGAATGCTGAGTACAAGAGACAGGTCATGCAACTAAAATCTTTTTATCGGTAAAAAAACACCCCAAGCAGACAAAAATCAGGCAGCTGTCATATTTTTCCTCATAACTTTTGCTCATCTCTAGTTACTAGGAAACCACATGTCTTCAGCTAACTTTCTTTTCAAAATACAAACAGAACCTGTTGATGTAAAATCTCTTTCTAGACACCCAATACGATTTATAAGTCCAAGCAGTCAAAGACGCGAGTGTGCGCCTGATCAGACTGTTCCAGAGCTAGCGGCACTCCAGGAAATAAGAGTAACCGCCAGCCCTCTGTACTCTAGCCACAGGAACCACCTGGCATTGCAAACCAACCACACTGACTTGATGTTGTAGGTATGCATCTGTGAGCTACAGGAGCTAGATTCTCTTTTATGTGTTTATGTCACTGAAACCTTTAGTCATTTCTTTCAGAATGAACATGCTGATCCTGAAAGAATATAAGTTTTCTGCCTAATTTGTATTTTTAGCTTCTACAGCATTCCAGCCAGCTGTATATGAGTTCTTGGGTCATTCCTGAGTTCAGGGGAGGACTAGGAACCTTTGACCTTAGTGGACAATACAACCAACCTGCCTTTTAATAGTATGCTTGTAAAGTGTGCTATGGTGCCACAGTGAAGGCTTGGCATGGTGGACGGTGAGTTTTCTTCATGGACATGGTTTATTGTGAAACATATTTAGACATCTTCCAACATCAGTTTCCATGGTGGGTCTTAGCATTGTCACGAGACACCTCAGAGTTGCAATGGAAGTCAGTGCTGGAAAACTTTCCTCTGCCAGATGCTATGGTTGCAGGTTTAAATGGAGAGAAGGTAGCTATGAAATGTCCAGCATGTGACACTGTCACGTACCTGATGGAGGATGAGCAATCCCTGGAGTTGAGACAGAGTAAGCAGCAGCTTGGAGAAGCACAAGTGCCTGTAGCTGGCTCAGGTGCAACAGGGGAAGCAAAGGAGCAGCCAGGCAACACAGGTACACAGGGAGTAAGCCAGGAGCGAAGTCGTGAAGCAAGCCAAGGTGAAGCACAGCTCGGCAGAGAAGGTACAAAAGAGCAACCAGGAAGCGTAGTCCAGATACGAAGTCAGAGTCAGAAGCCAGGGGATTGAGACTGCACAGAGTCAAAACAAGCTGGGTCAAATCACAGGAGAAGCACAGAGGTCAGGTCACAGGATGCAGAAGCTGGCAACCACTCAGCACTTCCCTTGCTGAGGCTCAGATTTCAATAGAAAGTCTTTGCCAAATTAATTAACCATGTAAGCCCAGACATAATTGTATTGATGCCAGGGTAGATCTTCAATGTGGATAAAATCTACGTGCACTTCTGCGGACATAAGTTCGTGCTTGGCCATGCGCATACGCAGATCCTTGTGCATTACTGCACCTCTTTCTGATTTCTTCACTCGAAATTACCAGCCCAACATATTTTAAAAGTACTGTCCTGGAGCCCAGTCCTACCCTGCACGAGTTCCAGTGGAAGGGGAAATAGGATTTTGTGAAATTGTGAAAAGTAATTGTGTTTTAAAGATGAATATCACTTTGTAGTACATGATGGGCAAATACTGTCCCATATTTTGGGAAGACTTTAGAAAATGTAATAGATTTTCAAAGAAGAAAGTCATAAGTACAATAAGAATAAGCAAAGAAGACTAAAGACCCAGATGTAGAGCCCTTGCCCCAGGCAGTATTGTTATGAGGGTGTCAGTGTATATAGTTTGGCTTTGACCATATGCAGCTTAGATAAAGCTGCAGTTTTCATATTTGAACTGCCTGTAACCAGCTGTCCAGGCAACTCTCTGGAGTTTTGGGAGTTCCACCAAAGCTCTTAATATCAATTACTTAAACTGGCCTTTGTTGATGTGTTCCAGAGGATTGAGCTAAGAGTGTTGATGTTCTGAGCTATGAATATTTATTTCTCCAGCCAATCTTTGTTGATGGGTTCCAGAGGGTTGTGCTTGGAAGTTAATAAATATTTGGGTGTGTTCTCATGTTTCGGGAGTGTTTCAAGGAAAGTGGCCTGGACATCAGCCATGATGTAATTCTCCTTCAAGTTTGACCACCTAGGCTAAGGTGAAGCCTAGCTGAAGTTGGAGGGGAAAGCAAGCCATTATCTGAGAAATCTGGGTGCTTTCCGAGATGTGTTTATTGCTGTGTGTGTCCCTAGAGGGGAGATTTACCCTCTTTATGGGGTTGATTTACTAAAGGCAAATAGGAATTTGCACTTTGCAGGGAAAGTTACCCTTAGCTTGGTGAATGTGATGAAATATCACTCTGCAAAGAATACCCAATCATGTGATAGGAAAATAAAAAATTGTATTTTTGCTTGCAGATAATTGGGTGATGGAAGCAGAGCTTCACCTCATTCACTAAACTAAGGGGAAACTTCCCCTGCAGGGAAAATTGAACAGTAATTTTGCCTTTAGTAAATAAACTACAAGTGCACCAAAATGGAAATTTCAAAACCGAAACGAAGCCGAAATAAAAAAAAATTGTCAGGCCGAAAACCGAAAATGTTTTTTATTTTAATTTTTTAAAAATGTTTTAATATTTTATTTATTTTTTATAAACTTTTACATTTTTTTAAATGTATTTTTATTTATTAATACATTTTTACACTATTTCCTCAATTATCTACAAACACTCAACGAACATTGGTCGCTAAGTGTTTGTACCGCTCTCCTCTCTGACATGCTGTCACAGGAAGCTGAGTGACCGGTGCGGGAGGAGAGCTCAGCCTCCTGTGACAGCGTGGGCTGTCTCCGCCCACACCGCTCTGTTGGACTGTGACAGGAGGCTGAGCGGGGTGGGAAGAGAGACGCTGGCCGCTCACAGCGCTCTCCTCCCGCAGGGCTCGGCCGGCTGTCACAGTTTCTCTCCTCCAGCAGGGACACAGAGCAGCGCCCAACGGGGAGGAAAGAAAGCAGGGATGCGCCGGTGTATCGGCAGGAAAATGGCACATGTAGCCAAAAGTACCATTTTCGGCCGATATATATCGGTGCATCCCTAAAATAAACCCATAAGTGTTCTGGTGTCTAGTGTCACCAGGATTGTGATAGGAAAGCCAAACATTTTGTTTTCCTCCCCCCTATTCTGGTGTAAAGACTTACCTACAATGATACAGTAAAACAGTAGAAAGTTATCATGGCACACTCAAGCCAGCATGTAAAAAAACTTGTCTCACCACTCAGGTTAACAACAGAGGTTTAGATACACGTCTTCTGCAGAAAATGTGAAAGCCGCATAGCCGCGTCAAGGCACCTCTTATAGTGCGGTCCTAACTCTAAACTATGAGAGTCTCCATCTTGGAGCACATGGGGGCAGAAGATTTAGAAATGGGTGCAGGTTTGTCAGGAGGAAGCCCGACCTCCCTTAAAGGCACAGGAACGCACAAGGGATCCCGCACATCCCAATGGCAGCTGAGCACCCTCATGCGTCACTGCACCAAATCAGTCAAGCAAAACAAATGATAAACGCACTCAACAATTCGTCACCAGCTATACAGTAAGGTGCACACGAAATGGGCTTTAAGCAGTAAAACAGTAGAAAGTTATCATGGCACACTCACAAGCCAGCATGGAGAGTCTCCATCTTGGAGCACATGCGGCAGAAGATTTAGAATTGGGTGCAGGTTTGTCAGGAGGAAGCCCGACCTGCACCCCCCGCCCCCACACACACCAAATGAGTACAGAATGTACAAAAAATATCTCTGGACCTTTGACTTTTGCTCTTTTTGTTGTTTTGTATATTTTCTTTAGACAATAGTAAACATGACTACACCATTGAATGCCATGTAAAAACCTTTCAAACAACCTTAAAGGAGAACTATGAGGTGAGTGCTTTTCACTCACCTCATAGTTCTAGCCGACCTGTGACAATGAGACTGTCACAGGTCGGCTCCGTAGATCGTGTATCTGTTCGCTCACCTCTCGATCCTGTCACGGCTCTCTGCCGTGACAGGGGGAGGGGCTGGATTCCCCTCTCCCTGCTCCGATCTGCCAGTGCTGACTGGCGGAACGGACGGGGGAGGGGGCGGGTACAGCTGGCTCTGCCTCTAGATAGGCAGAGCCAGCTGTCACTCACGTAGCTGGGCGGATCCCGTCATCTAAGTCGGGATCCGATCCGGCTGCGGCGTCTCAGTATACCGTGAGCTGTAGCTCGCGGTATACTGAGCTTAGGGTAACTGGAGGACGCTAGTTTGTGTCCTCCCGTTACCCTAAGGAGAACTATGGGGAAAAACACTGACCCCATAGTTCTCCTTTAACCACCACAAAAACTCAATTTCCCCATGCTGCTTTTTTGGTTTGATCATGTGACATGACAGATCACATGACAAAGCATAGCGTTCTCGTGGAACTTTAGTGGCAATAGTCAATGATATCTCTTTATGCTCTCAGATGGCTGTTTGGTCATATGTTGAACTATCCAAACTTTTTCTTTGTTTTACAGAATATCACATCCATGTTGGGGAGGAAATAACTGGTTGATCAGGTAGATTTCTAAATATTGGATGAAGGAAACAGTTGAATTCACTTCTGGACAAAATATTAGATCAGATTTGATTGCTTACTATGGACTGTTTTTGTCAAAAAGATGAATTTTGGTTATAAGAGGAATAATTGGTTCTCTCTTTCTATATTTTGAGAGGTTAGTAAATATCCTACTCTGACATTAGCCACATCTATCAGGTTATGCCTACAGGGCAAGTGACTGAGTACCAAGGGATCTTAGAAGCTGCTGTTTCACTTGGATCTCATTCTTGGACGTTTATGCTAAACTGGGTTAATGGGGTGATCAGAAATTAGAATAACATGTAAAGTCAGCAATGGTATGAATCCAGCTAGTGGAATTTACCAAAAACAACAACAACTTCCCCAGCTAGACTTCTTATTAATTGCTTCTGACACGGCTGAGCATTGGACCGGCAGTTCGAAAGTGTTTTCGTCCAGGACGTATTTTTGAGGGAGATTTATATCTCCTCTCGTGGTGATGTATCCTTCTATGCTCATTCACATTCAGGAGAATAACACATTTCAGATAACGTTCCAAACCGCACGGCTCTGTCTAACATCTGTGCTTATTGTAGACCATCATTTCTCAATTATAAAATAAACTTTCAAACACAGTGAAACCACTGTATGTCTAACATCCTTAGTGTATACTGCTGAGGAAAGGCATCAAACGTTGTAAGTGTAGCCTAGCGTACAACCAAAATGAAACAGGTTGTTAAAATTTCCCTCTTCATCCATGAAACGGCATAAATAAACAAAGCAAATTCTTGGAGGCTTCGAGGACAACTTGGGTTCCTCAGAAGAGTTTTTAGGTGGAGTGCCAGTTGCACTTGCTTTATTCCACTTTGTACTTATGTTATTAAAGTACTATATAGCTAAAGCCAAAACCTTTTTTTGCCAATTTCGGGTAGAGTAGAGGATGGTTAAAACCCCTGTTGGGTGTTTATTTTGTCATCTGTGTCCCATTTAAGAGATATTCCTTCACTTTCTGCCCTGAAGACACAACAAAGAGTGAGAGGAACTCTCTCCAAGGTGAGGGGAATCCTGTCTTAGACATTTGTCACCCAAACAGGTACCCCCATTGAAAGATTATGTATCAGAATCCCATCACACTCCTGACCGGAAAAAAAACCCAAACACTCATGGGTGTGTGCAACAGTAAATACGAGTCAATCAATGACGTAGTCAAGGTAATCTTACAATGTATAGCAACGTTTCGGAACCATACCCTATTCCTTTCATCAGGAAATTCATCACTTTGTTTGCCCGAGGAGGGAACCAGGTATGGTTCCTGAAACGTTGCTATACATTGTAAGAATACTTTGAGTATGGCAATAAAGAAGAATTGACATAAGGTATTTGGAGAGCCAGTGATCACTACGATGTTCACCCATTGAAAGATTTACTCGCTGTTCTGGCGTTTGATTTTTCCTTATGTTGTGCCCCAGTAGCAATGTAAATAGGATATATAGAGAAGTTAAATCTCCTTAGGAGGTACACAGACAGCAGTAAATTCCTGACAAGGATTCTAAATCAGCACAGCTAAAAAAGTTGAGCCTTGAAAGATGAAATCTAGGCTGATATACAATACACAAATGATTGTACCCCTGTAATTATTAATATATCAGCAAATATATTGTTTAAATGCAAGTAGTGTTAGTATCTGAATTTAAATTGGTCTCTTGCAGTCCCTGTACAGCATGCTAAGAGAGAGTGGAGTGCAAGAGAGATGAGCTCATCACTGTGCTGCTTCTCCTTTTACTGTCTAGTCACAGGCTGGGGGGTCCAGGATGACCTGGGCTCAAAAAAAGTCAGACTGGGGACATCTAGTGACAGAAATGCACTGCGGGGGAAACCTTTGTACTGACGCTTATTTTAGCAAAAGCTGATTTTGTTATTTTTTGTTATGTTTATCTTGTTACTTTTGGCTGGAGATATGCTTAACGCAAATGTAATGTGTAACTCATGCATAGAGGGGCAGGCAGCATAAGGTGAATACATACCTCCTTTTTTATTGTCTGGTTCTCCAGAGGTCTCCCTGAGCTTCTGAAATTGCACATGCAAATACAAACTTCCTGATAACAGGAGTCCGACCCTTCTCCGTGCTGCAATTTTTTTTTTTTTTACACCCTGGAATTAAGCTATAAGGGTTAGAGTGTGGCACAAGACAGTGGGGTAAAGTTATAACGTGGATTTGAGAACTCTGGTCAATATTATATGCCTCCTACCTCCCATTACCACTCATGAACACTCTAGGGGCAGGCCAATAAAATAGGAGGAATGTGCTTACACCTTACACCTAGTGTTTGCACTTCTATGAATGATGATTGACACTGCTATTTATGATGATGTGTTATTAACTAAAAAGAAGAATTTGCCTCGAAATGTATATACTCTAGGTAACACTGCCTACCTGTTCAGAGCGTCCTTACTGCTTTGTTGTATTGGGAACACTGAATGCTTAACCCTAGGCGCTGTAAGCTCCAGCAATATGAGTTTTCATTAAAAAAATATTTTTTTATATCTTTTAGCTATTCACATGAACAGTGTTTAAATGTAACTGCCATAAAAGCTGAACTACACCCTCCTATTCTGTACAGCCAAGGAAGGCCCCATTTTAGCCTCTATTTGGATTGTAGTTGCCATGGTGCTGTTCATGTGACCAGCTCTGACACCAGCCATTTGAGGGCTTTAAAGTTCAGTTGAGAGCCGAAATAAGTACATTGGTGATCTTGACAGTAGGCATGTCTTTAGTCCCTGTACACACATGGGCGTCTTGTGAACGAGTGTCAAACATGCAGTGCGTATTTGATGCATGTTCGTGGAACATACACAAACATGAAACACGCTTGCAGTGCCATTACTAGTTAATTTCAACACAAATGCAGCTGAGCAAATGTGGAACACATTTCGCAGAATTTGCAACATGTATTACTTCATTGGCACCCACTGAAATCAATGGGGTCATGCGCTAAACGTGGGAAACAAATGCCAATGAACACACGGAAACATAAGTCACCGTGACGCATTTTCCTGTGATGTTCATGTGTGAACAGGGACTAATAGTAACTGTTTTGGGAGACAGTTAAATTGTGTGTCAAGTTCCTCTTTAATATGCATTAATACATGAGCTGTCAAAGTGCATTGGATTGTGTTCTTTAGTGAAATATTTTATTAGAATTTTTTTTTTCAAGTACTTTGTATAATAATTTTTTTCTATAAAATATTAATGATTTTTAGAAATTGGCAAAGTGGTTAAATCATATATCTTAAAAAGTACCTAATATGTGATACTAACATTTCTGAAAAGTTATAAAATAGGAAGCTG